>NC_073694.1:91378269-91410509 GCF_029784165.1 Wyeomyia smithii
ATCGGCCATAGGGTATGATCAAAGTCAAATAAAAAATCGTTTGAAATGATTGGTTCTATCGAAATGAAAACATCCTCAACTTTTGGCTTCTGTACATCGCCTTAATTCTGAATATATTCATATTGGGTGGTATTCGGTCATTTTCAGCAGATTTTCTGGTATCAATTTGACACCGGAAATACTCATATTGGGAGGTATTTAGTTATTTTGATCGTTTTCCAGAAACTAAAAGTGGTTGTCTTTAAATTCAAAATGGTGTCAAGGGTCAATGTTTGGTTTCTATGCATCATCTCGATTACGGAAATATCCATGTTGAGTATTATTTGGTCATTTTCGACTGTTTCCTATAAGTTGCCATTTAGCGATTCAAAATGGTGCCTGATTGTTAGCTCATTGCATCATTCTGGTTCCAGAGATACTCATATTGGATGGTATTTGGTTATTTTAGGCTGTGGTGTCACAAACCGGAAGTCGTCATCTTGGATTTCAAAATGGTATTTAAGATAATTCCTGGTTTCTGAGCGTCATTCGGGTTGAAGAAACACCCATATTGGGTGTTATTCGATCATTTCGGCTGTTTCCCAGGAACCGGAAGTCGCCAACCTAGAATCCAAAATAGGGTCTGTGGTCGATCTCAGCTGCTGTGTACCAGTCTAGATCCGGAGATACTCATGTTAGACGGAAATCGGCCATTTTTGGCTATTTTCCAGAAACAAGGAGTTGCCATCTTACAATTCATAATGGTATCAGAGGTCAATTTTCAACTTCTTGCAACATTCTGGGTCCGGAGATTTTCATATTGGGTGGTATTTGGTCACTTTGGGCTGTTTTTCAGAAACCGAAAGTCGTCATTTTGGACTTTAACATTGCCTGTGAAATCAATTTCTGTCATCTGGGGGGCTGTAATCCAGAGCGTAATCCTAGTTCCGAAAACATTCATATTGAATAGTATTCGGTCATTTCCGGCTGTTTGTCAGACACCGGAAGTCACCATCTTAAAATTCAGGATTGTGTCTGTGATCAATTTTTAGCTTCTGTGCATCTTTCTGGTTCCGGAGATACTCATATTTAATGGGAATCGTCCATTTTAGGCAGTTTTCCAGAAACCGGAAGTTACCATCTTACAATTCAAAATGTTGTCTGAAGTCGATTTGTGGCTCCAGTGCATCATTACGATTCCGGAAATACCCATATTGGGTGGTATTTGGTCGTTAGCCGCTGTTTTTCCGAAAGCGGAAGTCGCCATTTTGGATTTCATAATGGCATTAAGAGACCATTTCTGGATTTGAACGTCATGCTGGTTAAAGAAACACTCATATTGGGTGGTATTTGGTCATTTTCATCTGTTTTTCAGAAACCGGAAGTCGCCATCTTTGAATTCAAAATGGTATCTATGGTCGATTTTAGCTCCTGTGTATCATTCTAGATCCGAATATTATAATATTGGGTGGAAATCGGCCATTTTTGGCAGTTTTCCAGAAACCGGAAGTTGCCATCTTACAATCTAAAATATTGCCTGAGGTCGATTATAGAACATATTTGTTAGCACTAAAAACATTCACCTGCCAAATATGATTCCATTTAGTTGACTAGTTCGCGAGATGTGCAGAAATTTGTGCAGAAACATGTGCTTCCAGAAAAAGGAGGGGCGTCGAATCATTATGGACATATTTGATACATCTAAAAACATTCTCATACCAAATTTGGTTGTATTTTCTCAATAGGTTCTTGACCTGTGCGAAATTTGTGTTTCATTTGTATGGGAACCCTCCCTTCCAGAAAAGGGAGGGGCGGCCAACTATTATGGACATATTTTTTACCCCTTAAAACATCTACATTCCAAATTCAGTTTCATTCGCTTGGTTTGTTCTTGAGTTGTGCAGAAATTTATGTTTCATTTGTATGAGACCCCTCCCTTCCAGAAGAGGGAGGGGTCTCAAACTATCACAGGAACCTTTATCGGCACCAAAAACCCCTACATACAAATTTTGACGTCGATCGGTTCGGTAGTTTTCGAGCCTATATGGATCAGACAGACAGACAGACCGGACTGCATATTTATATGTATGGATTGCAACATCAATATTTTAGAACCTAAAGAGTGAATATACATTTATTGGATTGAAGCGTTCATGTAAATCTATTTTTACAAATAAAAGTTTGAATGAGAAAGGCTGTGTCTGACCGCTAGGTGGATTAATTTAGGTTTTATAATGCATGTAGTTTTATGAAACTTCGCGACACCATCAGTGAAGAGTAATGAGAGTAAAGGTGAACAAACTAAATTTTATTTCTCCTCTCTTTTCTTCCTATACTGCAGCGGCTATCGATGCAGATGATTATTTCACATAGCACTGTTAGTTGCATATAGACTCCACCTCTTGCGCTTTTTCGGTTATTTACAAGTTGAATAAAAGTAACGGATGCAAATTATTACAATCTTTGAATGCTGCATTGAGAGTCGCATTTGCTTCATTGCAACAATGTGTGCTGCTTGGGAAGCCTTCGAATATTTTTCAAATTAGTAAAGACCTGGCAAAACATTTTTCGGCCGTAACCGAGATTACGAAAGTGAGGCCGAACAAACTGCGAGTTGTCGTGAGTAGCTTGAAGCAAGCAAACGAAATTGCTATCTACGAGCTCTTCACGAGAGAGTATCGCGTGTACATCCCTACCAAGGATGTAGAAATCGACGGTGTGGTTACCGAGGGGAATCTCACTGTCGATAACATTTTGCGTTATGGGGTTGGCTGTTTCAAGAGCCCCTTGATGCAAAGTGTAAATATACTGGATTGCAAGCAATTGCATTCAGTATCCATCGAAGAAGGGAAGATAAAATTCCTCCCTTCGGATTCCTTCCGAGTAACATTCGCCGGATCCGCACTGCTGAACTACGTCTGTTTGGACAGGGTTTGTCTACCTGTACGCCTGTTCGTACCGCGGGTCATGCATTGCCAAAACTGTAAGCAGTAAGGTCACACAGCCACCTACTGCTGCAACAAGGCACGCTGTAGAAAGTGCGGAGGCAATCATGCTGAGACCGCTTGCAGTGGGGATACTGGAAAGTGTCTTTATTGCGAGGGAACTCGGCATGTCCCACGTACAAAAAGCGAGAGGAAAAAATTGAGCGTTTCCTTAAGGAACGATCAAAGCGCTCTTTTGCAGAAATGCTTAAGAGGGCTGAGCCACCCTCGACAGGAAACATCTTTTCCTTGTTGTCAACCGATGAGAGTACATCTGACGATCCCGTCGAAGGGTGTTCCTATGTCTTGCCAGAGGGATCTAGGAAGAGGAGAATGCTCAACTCTCCTAATCTCTCTCGCAAAGGTCGTAAGATAACCCCTAGAGGAATGACCAATAATACAACGCAAACAGGAAGCGGTGAAGAAAAACCGAAGCAAGTACCCCCCGGTTTTAATTTCAAATCAAACCAGGAGTACCCACCGCTTCCTGTGGCACCAAACACCCCTCGTGCACCCATTTCTCGATCAGAGGATAAAGAAGAAACAGGATTCATAAAGTTCTCTGATATTGTGGACTGGATATTTAAAACATTCAACATACCAGATCCCCTTCAAAACATTCTTCTTGCCCTTCTTCCTACAGTGAAAACCTTTTTGAAGTAACTCACAGCAACTTGGCCCCTCATTTCAGTTATCATATCTTTCGATGACTAATACTTCGAAAGAGGTTAGGAATTTTGTCACTGTGTTACAGTCGAATTGCAGGAGTATCATCCCCAAACTCGATTTATTTTCACATTTGATAAACACATACAATTGTGATGCGTTCGCGCTCTGTGAGACATTTCTCAATTCAAATGACCAACTTAATTTCCACGATTTCAACATAATTCATCGAGATCGAGACTCACACGGTGGAGGGGTACTTTTACGGATCATAAAGTGCTTTTCTTTTTTTCAGAATCGACCTCCCCTCGATCTCTAATATTGAAGTTGTTGCCATTCAAACGAATATGAATGAAAAAGACCTTTGCCTTGTTTCGTTATATTTTCCCCCATCCGCGCGGATTGAACAGAGGCAATTTTCTGATGAAATTGCTGATGATGCAGAATTGCTTCCCGCGCCTTTTTTGATATTCGGAGATTTTAACTCTCACTGTTCGCTATGGGGGTCGTTGTGCGACGACAACAGATCTTTCTTAATCTGTAACTTGATCGACGACTTCAATATTACACTTTTGAATACTGGGGAAGCGACACGTGTACCTAATCCTCCAGCCCGTGAAAGCGTGCTTGACCTATCCCTCTGCTCGACATCACTAGCGTTAGATTGCCAGTGAAAAGCAATCAACGATCCCCACGGTAGTGATCACCTTCCAATCGTTATATCAATTGCTAATGGTTCAACTCCCCCGAACCCAATCAATATTTCCTACGACCTTACATGTAATATTGATTAGAAGCGTTATGAGACTATCATAGCGGAATCCATCGAGTCTCACGAGGAACTTCCTCCGGAGGAAGAATACGCGTTCCTTTCTGGCTTGATCATCGACGCCGCGACTCAAGCTCATACGAAACCGATACCCGGGGTAACAATTAGACGGCGTCCTCCTACCAAGTGGTGGGACAAAGAGTGCTCTGAACTGTACGCGCAAAGGTCCTCGGCATATAAGGACTACCGAACGTACGGCTCTGTTAATCTGCTACGAAGGTACGAGATACTGAACAGGCAGATGGAGAGCCTAATGAAGGCGAAAAAACGCGAATACTGGCGGCGGTTTGTAAACGCGTTGTTGAGGGAAACAGCGATGAGCACTCTTTGGGATACCGCCAGGCGCATGCGGAATCGTCACGTTTCGAATGAGAGTGAGGAGTATTCAGACCGCTGGATATTCGATTTTGCCAAAAAGGTCTGCCCGGATTCTGTACCGGAACAGAAAACCTTTCGCGACGCGTTTTTAGAAACTACGGAAGAACCTCCATTTTCGATGTTGGAATTTTCAATGGCTCTCCTCTCGTACAACAATAAAGCTCCAGGATTGGATAGAATCAAGTTCAATCTGCTGAAAAATCTACCCGACTCTGCGAAAAGACGCTTGTTGAATTTGTTCAATAAGTTACTTGAGTTAAACATTGTTTCGCACGACTGGAGGAAGGTAAAAGTTATTGCTATTAGAAAATCCGGGAAACCTGCCTCTGATCACAATTCTTATAGGCTGATTGCTATGCTCTCTTGCCTCCGGAAATTAATGGAGAAAATGATCCTCTTACGGCTAGACTAATGTGTTGAAACAAACAATTTACTGTCAGACACTGAATTTGGCTTTCGCCGGGGCAAAGAAACGAACGATTGCCTAGCATTGCTTTCTACTGAAATTCAACTCGCCTTTGCTCGGAAAAAGCAGTGGCCTTTGCATTCTTGGATATCAAGGGGGCTTTTGACTCTGTCTCTGTTGAAGTTTTAACCGAAAAACTTCATTCGCAGGGACTTTCACCGAATTTGAATAATTTTTTGCTCAATTTGTTGTCAGAAAAACATATGTATTTCTCGCATGGTGATTCGACAACTCCCCGAATTAGTTACATGGGTCTTCCCCAGGGCTCATGTTTAAGTCCTCTCTCATAAAATTATGTCAATCACATCAATAAATGTCTTGCAAATTCATGCACGCTAAAGCAACTTGCAGACTATAGCGTTGTATCCATTACTGGCAGCGAGGCTAACGATCTGCAAGGACCATTGCAAGATACCTTGGACAATTTGTCTGAATGGGCTCTTAAGCTGGGTATCGAATTCTCCCCGCAGAAAACTGAGTTGGTCGTTTTTTCTAGGAAGCATAACCCAGCTCAGCTGCAGCTCCTACTAACGGGTGAAACGATCACTCAGCTTTTAGTCGCTAAATATCTCGGGGTCTGGTTCGACTCTAAATGTACCTGGGCTTGTCATATTAGGTATCTGACACGAAAATGCCAACAGAGGATTAATTTTCTTCGTACGATTACCGGAACCTGGTGGGGTGCTCACCCAGGAGACCTTCTAAGGTTATACCAAACAACAATACTGTCAGTTCTTGAATACGGTTGTTTCTGCTTTCGCTCCGCTGCGAACACGCATATTTTGAAACTAGAAAGAATACAATATCGTTGTTTGCGTATTGCCTTGGGTTGCATGCAGTCGACCCATACGATGAGTCTTGAAGTGCTAGCGGGTATTATTCCGTTGAAACGTCGTTTTTGGAATCTCTCTTATCGGTTGCTAATTCGATGTACGGTCATGAACACATTAGTAATTGAAAATTTCGAGAGGTTGGTTGACCTTCAATCCCAAACCAGATTTATGACCTCGTATTTTGACTACATGGCTCAAGATATCAACCCTTCTTCATACGTTCCCTTCAATGTCGCACCTTTAGATACTTCTAACAATGCTATATTCTTAGATACCACCATGAAAAAAGGCATTATTGGTATCCCGGATCAATTGCGTCCACAAGAAATCCCTAAGATTTTTTCAAATAAATTTAAACATGTGAGTTGTGATAAAATGTTTTATACTGACGGATCTAATCTAGATGAGTCCACTGGCTTCGGTGTTTTCCACGATAATTTTACCGCCTCCTACAAACTCGATGCTTCTGCTTCCGTGTACGTCGCAGAACTTGCTGCTATTCAGTACTCTCTTGGGGTCATCGAAACCCTGCCCATAGACCACTACTTCATCTTCACAGATAGTCTCAGTGCCATTGAGGCTCTGAGATCGAAGAAATCGGTAAAGCACTCCCCGTATTTCCTGGGGAAAATACGGCGGTTTTTTAGTGCTTTAACAGATAAAAATTATCAGGTTACCTTAGCGTGGCTACCTTCCCATTGTTCCATTCCGGGCAATGAGAAGGCTGACTCTTTAGCTAAGGTGGGTGCGATTGATGGCGTTATTTATGATAGACCCATTGCTCAAGATGAATTTGATAGTATTTTGCGTCAGAGAACACTCCATAGTTGGCAATTATCATGGAATTCAGATTAACTGGTGCAGAGGCTACATTCCATTTTAGACGTTGACTAACGTCTATATCGAAGTTAGGCACCTGAATTTGAAAATCTAGTAATTCAACCAGGGAAAACCAGAGAAAAGTGGCCAGGTTTTGAACGCTTATTTTTCAGTCATACATAATCAGGTTTTCGAGGTTTTAGCATCAATCGATCAGAAATTTTTTCACGGTTAAATTTATGTAACAAAAACAAACTATTGTTTGAGATACACCAATGGAAAAAGCACAACATCGCGCACCGAAGGAAGAACAGCTTTCACGAGCATTTCCACGATCCCCACCAATACACGTTAGAATAAAAAGAGAGATACAGACCCAGGAATCGAGCATCGGATTCGCAAACAGATAAGCCAATTATTATTTATTATCTATATTTCTTTGAAATGTATAATTATAATTATTATCGTAAGTATTATTGATCGTTACCATAAACTCGTAACGATCAATCATATTTTGAACATTACTATTTTATCATTCTATTATCTTATCTTTAACATCTTTGAATGAAACAAAATGGGAATCGGGTTAGTAAGTTAATGTACCGGACATTGCGCCTACCCAAGGGAGGACCCGGATACGACCACCCATCTGAGTCTAGAGTATCGCACATGCCGACACGTCCAACGGGAAGGATTACAATAGGTGTATAGACAAGGGGGTTAGTCCCTAGATATGCTGACTTAGCGGAAAGCACAGGCTATACACTTTACAATGACAATGACAATGAAAATGACTTACATTTTAAGTTTAGTAAAGCGGGCAATGAATGCAGTTTTTCGAGAATGCGAAAATGAACGGGAATAGAATGTGTGACTTTTTTTAGGCTTAGAAAAAATTCTGAGTGTCTCATCGCTTGCGTGGCTTCTTTCTAACTAACTGACAAAGCCTTGGTATAAAAGGTACCGTTCGAACATTTCACCCCATCAGTTTCATTACTAAACCGTACCGGTTACATACGGACGCTAGGTGATAGCAGCTGAAAGGAGGTAAGACAAAATAGTACCGGTCATCTCGTGCCGGTTTCACCCGTAATGCTGGTGGCTGTTAGTAGTACATGGCTACTGCAAAATACTAAAATATCTGGAATTCTGGACGGACTAACCAGTAAACGAGAATAATCGACAACTGGTACCTTTTGGTGCCTCGAAGCTTTGTAATAGAAGCGGTTAATTGAATTTTCCGTTTTACAAAATGCTGCTGCTAGCGGAAAAAACCTAGCAAAAATGCTTGTTTGTGTTGGTATTAATTTAACGACAGCACTAGGTGTTAGCAGCTGAAAAGAAGAAAGACAAAGTAGTACCGGTCATCTCGTGCCGGTTTCACCCGTAAGGCTGGTGGCTGTTAGTAGTACATGGCTACTGCAAAATACTAAAATGGCTGAAATTCTGGACGGACTAACCAGTAAACGAGAATAATCGACAACTGGTACCTTTTGGTGTCTCGAAGCTTTGTAAGGGTCCATCCACATACCACGTGGACAGCTTTGGGGGAGGGGTGGGGGGTTCACTAATGTCCATGGTCCATACAATTTTTTAGAATTTATATGGACAGTTGTCCACGGAGGGGGAGGGGGGGTCAAAATCGTTAAAAATCTGTCCACGTGGTATGTGGATGGCCCCTAATAGAAGCGGTTAATTGAATTTTCTGTTCTACAAAATGCTGCTGCTAGCGGAAAAAAACCTTGCAAAAATGCATGTTTGTGTTGGTGTTAATATTACGACAGCGGCCGGCGCAGCTTTCAAGAAAAAATTTTTCCTTGCCATTTCATCATCTACTTAGCAGGGCTAGTAGTGAACTTGGAGTAAAATAATAGGTACTTTAGTGATTTTTTTCATTAAAATAGTGACCAAATAGAGACTAAATAGTGACCAAATAATGACCAAACAGTGACCAAAAATATACAAAAGAGGGTTTTGAAATTTATTGTTGAACCATAAATGAATTAAATTTTATCGGAAATTTATGTCTTTAGAACATAGGATGTGCAACGATTTGTTCTCGTAGAAAAAAAGTCGAACTAAAATCTGTATCATAATTTCACATTGAAATGGTTGTAATAACACCTTGTTCAATATATTCGAATACAAGTTTTCGAGTTATATGTGTTGATGAAAGTACGTGAACGAATGTATGCACTCTCGAATACGCATTGGTGTGTTGGTGGTATGTCAGTTGTATTTAGTTCTTGATGTTCTTGATATTCAAACACCTTAAATCGTGTGAAGCTAGGCGAGATTTCGTTTATTAAACCATCGAAAAATACAAGGAGACATTCTCTTTGGGGGATCGTTGAAAATTCTGTCGGCCACGGTCTGCAAGGATGCCGCTAGTCGTAAAATTGTGATGTATTCAGGCAGCTTTAATTTTTTTTTCTACAGATGGCGCTGACATCTATCCTCTGAATAAATGGTGCTGGCAATTTTTTTTCTTCGGGAAAGTTGTTTGTATCATCAATTGACATAAAGTTGTCGAACATATTACAATTGTAGGACTGCCCGTTAACGAAGTAAAACTATTTTCATTATTCAGAAACCCAAAATTTCAGTAATGAATTATAGCTGGGACTTAAGTACATATGTTTCAATTTCTGATATACTAGAACTTTCGAGTCATCATGAAATGAATTATTGGAAGTTTGTAGTTGCCTTTGTAAAGTTTTTTGCCAACCTATGATGTGTCATCATTTTTTAAAAAGAATATAAAATATTCTTCTATTCTATTCCAATATATTTTAATGTTATTGTTTGTGACAAAATATTTCAAATAGTAACAGTGTTTAATTAAAGATTAATTGGTAAGTTTCCTTTCTAAGAGCTCCTCTTGGTATATTTTATTCCATTTGGCATGGATACTAAACACTTACTTTTGTTTAAAACACTGTTCACCCAATAACAAACTGTTTCCTAGTACTAATAATTATTTCTGAGGGGTCTTCATACTACTGGACGTCAGTTTTGAAATACCCCCGCACACAATTATGGCCGTGTTGCATACACCGGCCTTCAGCAAAGCCTGTTGTATGAAAAACACCGATACGGACACTACTGATTAACGATTTTTTACATGAATTGGCATGAAAACAATGCGAAAACTCGAATTACTCGGTAAGTCGCAACTAGTAGCAGCTGATTTTTGGTTTAGTACTAGCCACTATCTTGTATTTCAGTACAATAATAGTGTCATAGCAGAACAACGTAGAACTTTATGTTTTTCATATTGCCGAAAAGGAGGAAAAATTACAAAAAAACTTGTTTTACATTCTATGCCTCCTACGAACCTATTTGCAACAAAACTGTCTTAATATCACATTACCTGTTAGTTTATACTCTATTTTATGAGGATCATATGAGTTAGCTAATTAATTTCTAAGTATTTGCATACCCTACTGGAAAATATCCGAGAACATTTTTTCTTCCATTTTACAAGCCTGGTAAATCCTCACTTTCAAAATATTATAGCACATTTTCTAAATTATTTTTCAAAGTAAGTTATCATGATTTCCAGTCGATAACATGTCTACTGCAAGTAGAAAATAAAATGAGGCATGAAAACTGAATTTCGTTTTTTTTTTTGAGTTTTGTCGCGACTTTTCTGGGTTCTGCCCCACAGTGCGACGTCAGTAAGATTCCCATCAGAAGAACTTTGTCGTAACGAGTTTATACACTCAGCTGGATCAAGCAAACAAATTAAGGTCAATATTCTAGGCGTAGGTAAAATCTACAACGTGTTTCAGAGGTTATTTCTGATGGAAATCTGACTGACGCCGGTACACTGGCTGTGTTGGCAGAAAAAATGATTTGCAACATAAATTTCAACATACTCAACTTTGAACAGCTCTAGCATTTTTTTTGGCACATCCTAGCTCTTAAGTGTCTTCGACCAACGTTAAAAACGTTACCCCGTGTTTTCGAAAACTCTTCAGAGCTAATTACTATACAGTCATGGAGAAAAAAAATAAATACACTAGCAGTGATGGATGATTTTTCGTATTTGCGCAGTGATTTTAATTGTCGTATGATGTTATGTTACGTCATTAAGATCTGCAGACACTCTTTTTGAAAGAAGAACGGAGAAATAACTGGAGAAATTTCTTTGTCGATGATTCCAAAAATTTTTTGCGTGAGTTAGTGTTTTTAAAGTGGCGACAAAAATAAATACACTATTGAAATATATATGCAAAACAATCCAAATTAGCTTTATTTCTCTACATATTGTTAGCAAAGTGATTTTTTACGTAACAAAACTCACTCATTAAGATCTGCAGACACTCTTTTTGAAAGAAGAACGGAGAAATAACTGGAGAAATTTCTTTGTCGATGATTCCAAAAATTTTTTGCGTGAGTTAGTGTTTTTAAAGTGGCGACAAAAATAAATACACTATTGAAATATATATGCAAAACAATCCAAATTAGCTTTATTTCTCTACATATTGTTAGCAAAGTGATTTTTTACGTAACAAAACTCACTTTCAAAATTTTCTGGCCAGTTTTTTGTTTTGTAAAGCCATATTCAATCTTCGTGGAACGTTTACCCCCAGGTTTTCACGAGTAGAAGCTGAACTAGCATTTCACACTGCCTATCCGACGTTCCATAAGTCTGTTTTATTCTTTCGATGATGCTTTGCAACCTAGACTTTCCCAATCTTCCAGAGAAGTTCTAAAGGATTTAAATTAGGAGTCTGCGCTGGTCAAACTAATAATTTCATATTTTCGTTTGAAAATCATCTTCGTGTTTTCAATACCGTATGTTTAGGATCGTTATACTGCATAGAGATCCAGCAAAGTGGCATGTTTTCTTCGGCATATGGAAGCGAAATCGACCACCTAGGTACACAGGAAACTTTGTTCTACTTCAAAAGCGACACATTTTGGCAAGAACTGAATTTTCTAAAAAGTTTTTGGATTAGGGTGAAACTAAATGGCACATCGTGTTTTGGTCGGATGAGTCGAAATTTAACCTTTTTGTTTCAAACGGTCAACAGCTGGTGAGAAGACCGGTGAATACTGCTTTCTACGCACAATTAACCACGAAAGTAGTAAAATTTGGAAGTGACCACAAAACGGTGTAATACTGTTTTTTGATGCTGGTTAGAAATTCTATGGAAGATTGGGAAAGTCTAGGTTGCAAAGCATCATCCAAAGAATAAAACAGACTTATGGAACGTCGGACAGGCAGCGTCAAATGCTAGTTCAGCTTCTACTCGTGAAAACCTGGTGGTAAACATACCCGGAAGATTGAATATGGTTTTACAAAACAAAGGACAAGTCATAAAATTTTGAAAGTGAGTTTTGTAACGTTAAAGGTCACTTTGCTAACGATATGTAGAGAAACAAAGCTAATTTGGATTATTTTGTATATATTTCAATAGTGTATTTATTTTTGTCGCCACTTTAAAAACACTAACTCACGCAAAAATTTTTCGGAATCACCGACAAAGAAATTTCTCCAGTCATTTCTCCGTGTCTCTTTTAAAAAGAGTGTCTGTGGATCATAATGACGTAACATAACATCATACAACAATTAAAATCAGTGCGCAAATACGAAAAATTATCCAACACTGCAAGTGTATTTATTATTTTCTTCATGACTGTATGTTCCAGCAAGACGGTGCATCAGCGCATACTGCGAACTTGACTCAAGGTTGGTATAGGGACGATTCGAGGGACTTTTTGAATAGAAATAAATTGCCGTTAAGTTCACCTGATCTCAACTCACTAAACTTTTTTTTACAGAATCTCCAACTTGTAAAGCGGTTATCCAGGCCTGTGACAGCTTCGAAAAGCGTTTGGAGCTAACTAAGGGAGATGTTTTTCAAAATATATTAAAAATGGCATTGTTCATTCCGAAAATCTGCAAAAGCAATACTAAGACTGTTTGTCCCATCAATGATTTTCCACGCATATTTAACCCACTTGACATTTTCTAATCAAATTCGTCCCACTAAACACTCGTTTTCTTGATCTGGAGCATGGGACAATTATGCGTAGAACGGGTTATCATTATGGAATTTCGAAATAGTATCTGGTAAACACCGATAGGTTAGGATGGTTGAAAGCAAAATCCTACGAATTGAGACTTAAACACGACTATGCACAATATAAGCTCGAAATTTTTGAAGCCACTTCAACCAGGAGAAACAGTTGATTTAAGACAAGCAAATCAAACTACAAACGTAATTTTACGCATAACACTGATTAGAGACGCGAGTAGCTTGTAGAATAAACCTTTACATTCCTTTGCAGCTCTTAGACAATTCGTTTGTAACTATTCTGCACTATTCCCTTTGATGAGAATTTGAAAACAGTGCCTGGCATGAAACTTCTATGATGGAAAAGTTAACAAAAATGCCTTACAAACCGAACTGTCCAAATATTCTGTAAATGAGAAGCAAGCTTTCTAAAGTATTTTGCAATACAACAATAGTTAACTTATACATTTAAAGCTAAAAAAGTGACTTTAGTGACCATTTTGTCGTAAAATAGTGACTTTAGTGACTTTTTAGCGTAAATAGTGACTTTTTAGTGACTAGGCTCAAAATTTCATTTCTCATTTTCATTTTGCGGTAGATGGTGGGGCAGTTGGAGCCAAGTCTGTCCAACCCCGATATTTAAGGAAGGATAATGGCTGACTGCCACTTGCGGGACTGTATGAATGCCATTGGAAGGGATTGGGGAAAGATTGGGAAGGTATTTAAGCGTTTGAAGGAATAAAAAATAATAAACTAATAAATAAATAAATAAAAATATTAAAAAGAAAAAAGAAAACATGAATAAATAAATTTAAAAAAATAAATAAAAAAATAAGTAAATAAATAAATGAATAAATAATAATAAAAAAAAACTATAATAATAATAATAATAATAATAATAATAATAATAAATATAAAAATAAATATAAAAATAAATAAAATAATAATAAAACAAAACAAGAAATATATTTTTTTGTTCATTTTTTCTTTTGTTCTTTTGTGGCTGGGCGGGTCAAGCGCTCGAAGCTCTACACCAGGCCCGAGTCATCAAGTCAGAGAGTCTACAAAAATCATTTCCGCCTGACGAAACAAGCCTACGCCTGCTTTGAAAGACACAGCGAATTGATTCCGGAGGCTCCCCGACCAAAAGGTCGACGGGCAATTGGTGCTGAGCGCAAACGCAACATATGAAAAACAATATGTGTCATCATGAGATTACTGAAGAGAAACAGTTTAGTTGGAAATAATAATAATCATAATAATAAAAGCAGACTTGGTTGTGGTGATATTTCCTTCTTTTTATCTGTCTTGGTTCTGGTGTTTGTTTGGATCGGTTATGGTTGGTTGTGTTGTCTCTTTATTTTAATTGCCTGTCCTGATTTGGCGATTATCGAAGAAATTCATCCGTTTCCGTTTCCGTTTCTAAGCGTGAATCTGTGAATGATAAATTGTTGCCTCTCACCGATATCGTACTCATTTTATCGTGTGAAAGGTCAGAAAAAAATGTCAAGAGAAAAGAAAAGAAATAAAAATTTGTTTTAGTGTAACAATATATATTACCAAAAAAAAAACGTTCATACGTACACGCATAAACACATAAAAAGAAACACATAAACATACACAACTACATCAGAGTAGGGCTCCTATTTGTGAAAAAAAAAATTAAACTTGATGGCAGAAAGCCAGAACCAAGGTCTCCCCGCTTCATGCGGGGCCCAAAAACAATTCCAAACCCATCGGAAGTCGATCGGTTCCGCCCCCGCACCACACACCCGCATAAACACCTGTACGAAAGAAAGAAAAGAACTGACACATAAATACTAAACCAAAACGTGATGCGCAAAGCGTGAGATCGGAAACTCTTGTAAAACCGTTGAATTGAGGCTGCAAAGAAAACAATCTCGAGCTTGATATTTCGTACAAAATATCTGTTGTACTCAGAATGCATTTTTTGAATGACACACAATTGTAGTTCAACGAAATGTCTTTAAGTTGTGGTCAATATTGCGAGTGAGGCATTGAAACTCAAACGTTGCGAGTACAAACCTAAAAATTTATTTACTCTCACAAAGTCCATGACACCCTCCAGTGCGCACCCGAAGTCATGCGAAGCTAAATCTGATTAGCAGAACTGTTCAAATAAAATAAAACATTAGCAGATGGTTGTCGGGTTTACTGCTTTTCTCTTTGCGCACCTCGCCTTAAAACACAGACTATTGTTTCTACTACTACGGCTACTACAACTGCACAGAATTAAGAAGTATGTAATTATCACATTCTAGATGAAAACAGAGCTTGCACAATGTGGTCTGGTCCACGTGTGAAGAGAATTCACCAAAACTATTTGTTCCGACGATAGCTCAACTGGTAAAATAACTAACTTTAAGATGATGATTTTGGCGAGAGAAATGATAACACGTCTGTTGTACGCAAGAATTCATTTTATTCTGCCCTTTGTTTCTTCAGTAGGATGTATAGGATGTTTTTTGGCGTGGTTGCCAGAAAATAAAAATGACGAGCAAATGTGATTTTTGTTCATGTCAATAATTCATTTTCTCCCCGTTGACGCCTATGGCTCAACAGAAGGTAATAAAGCAATTTTTGTGACCGCTCGTTTGTATTCTCCTGTAGTTGTTCGTACTGTTACCACTCTAACGACTTGATCCTCTCCGGGATGAGTATTTATGATTCGTCCCCGCCGCCACTGCTGTGGAGGCAAGTTTTCATCAACCAGTAATACCATTGCACCGATATCGTAACGCTTCACTCCATCGTGCCACTTCTGTCGACTTTGTAGGTGATGTAATACTCTTTGGACCATCTTGTCCAAAAATGTGGCTGCATGAACTGTATATGTTGCCATCTAGTTAAACGTCCAATTTTTTCGTTCGCATACGAAGGTTCAGGTAAAGATAAAGCTGATCTGCCGATCAAAAAATGCGACGGGGTTAATAACGACATATCATTTGGGTCTTCTGACAACGCAAATAAAGGACGAGAATTAAGAATTGATTCCGTTTTAGCCAGAAAGGTATTCATTTCCTCTGTTGTCAATCGTGTCTCACCAATAACTCGTTTCATGTGATATTTTAGCGACTTCACTCCAGCTTCCCAATTTCCACCAAAATGTGGACTTCTTGGTGGAATAAAATGCCACATTATTCCCTTCAAGGCACAAAATTCATCTTATTTCAGACCATGATATTGATTGTTGAAAAACTCTCGTAAAGCTGCTAATTCATGATTTGCTCCAACAAATGATGTCCGTTATCGGAATACACGTGAGAGGGAAGACCTCGGCTGCTCACAAAGCGATGCAAGGCAGCAATAAAATTATCCGTCGATAGGTTTGTAACTAATTCAAAATGCAAGACCTTTACTGCCATGCAAACAAAAACAATAACATACGATTTAAATGTTTTTTTGCTCCGAGTCTCAGGTTTCAACAGAAATGGTCCTGCATAATCCAGACCGACCCTTGAAAAAACAGGTGCAGGATTAACACGGGCTTCTGGAAGATTACCCATATATTGGCTACCAAGAGTAGGACGGTATTTAGCGCAAATTTGACATCGGGAGATGATTCGTTTAATAGACGATTTTTCGCGCAGCGGCCAATAATGTTCACGAACTATAGCTAGTTATCCTCCTTGCCCGACATGATGATTCTCTTCATGTAGTTTCCGGATTATCACTTCCGTAATATGGTGTCTTTCCGGGAGAAGCACTTGATGCTTTCCGTCGTACGGTATAGCGGAATGTTTCGACCGTCCGCCTACTCGAATAAGGCCATCTTGGCCTAAGAAAGGTGCTAAATTCGCCAACCCATGTTTGGTTGATCCTGTGGTTAAATGTTTAAACAAGTCACTAAACACTTCCCTTTGAAGCACATATAATAATGTTCTTTCTCCATTGGCAAGTTCATCAGCACAAATTACAGTGAAGTCACGTTTATGATGCATTACAAAATCAATAAATCTTAAAACATACACCCATGCTCGTTGCAATTTCCGAAAGTTACTCATACGGCCTAATTTGGTTACCGAATTGTCCAAAATGATTGCTAATACTGTTGCCTGTTTCAGCTCAGGTAAATTATCTGTCTCTTCTGTTACATCAGCATGTGGAATTAATTGCTGTAAGTGTTGAGGGCCGCTCCACCATAAATTGTTTGCTAGTAAATCATCTGGAGCAGTACCTCTGGATATAACATCAGCAGGATTGCTTTCAGACCGAATGTATTCCCATTGGTATTCCTGAGTCAGCTCCACAAGTAAGGCTACACGAATTGACACAAATTGGTTAAGTGCTTCTGGGGATTTTTTCAACCAACACAAAACAATGGAGCTATCACTCCACAATCTGACTTCATCAAAATGTACATCCATCGACGTAATTACCTTTTTTGTTAACTCAGCCAATAATTTCGCTCCACACAATTCAAGAAGAGGAATTGTAGATGGTTTTATTGGAGCTACACAAGATTTACTTGCCACCAGGTGTACACTAATTGTACCGTCCGCTATGATGCATCTTGTATAAATCACTGCTCCATAAGCCTTTGTAGACGCATCTGAAAAACCATGCAACTCAATTCGTATCGTGTTGTTTGGAATAATACAGCGTTGCTTTTTTTATCTGGTTTACAACTGGTAGTTGACTTTTAAATCGAATCCACTCCTGGAGCAGATCCCCTCGGAGCTCATCATCCCATTTCAAGCCGAGGCGCCATATTTGTTGCATTATTAGTTTGGTTCTTGTTATTATCGGTCCTGAAAAACATAGAGGGTCGAATAATCGACCGATATCCGATAGCACCATACGTTTCGTGGATGAAGTTATTTCTCTTGACGATGATTCAACATCAAAAGTAAAAAAATCGTCAATGGAATTCCAGATCAGTCCCAAAGCACATACGGTGTTTTCTATTCCAGTTTCTTTAAAACTAATACATTTCTCCTGTAGATCTTCTGGAATTTCATTCAGCACTTTCGGATCGTTTGAGCAAAATTTATGAACTTCAAATCCTCCTCGTTTTAGCAGCGATGATAACGCATTATAAATTCTGATGACTTCTTCAGAAGATCCGCCACCAGTCAAAAAATCATCGATGTAACTGTCATATCGGATAACTTGTTCCGCTAACGAAAAATCTTTACCTTCATCTATCGTCAACTGAATTAGTGCTTTGGTTGCATGGTATGGCGAACTGGCCACTCCATGCGTTACTGTTTTCAGTTCGAATATTTTACGCACACCCTTGTTATCCATCCATATGACTTTCTGAAATTTGCGATCATCCTTGTTTATCCATACTTGTCGGTACATTTTACGTATGTCTGCTGTTAGCACAACCGGATGGGAGCAAAAGCGTAAGATGACTGTCTGCAGATCGTTTTGTACAGTTGGGCCCACACGAACAATGTCATTGAGAGATAATCCAGAGGTTGTTTTTGCTGAGGCATCAAATACCACGCGCATCTTTGTCGTGGAACTCGTTTCTTTGAAAACGGCATGATGTGGTATGAAATAACCCTCTCTATTATCTTGGTCGGACTCTTCCATATGGTCAAGAGATAAATACTCGGCCATGAATGCAAAATAACATTCTCGTTTGACAGCATTTGTCGCTAAAGAAATCAATAATTTATCCAATCGTCGACTAGCCATAGCATACGAATTTCCTAATTGACTCCGGAGTTCATTGAACGGCAAGCGTACCGTATAACGTTCGTTGCACTTTCTTTCATGAGTATTTGCGAAATGATTTTCAACCAATGCTTCAGTCATCTTCGAATCCAAGTTTATATTTTCTATTCCCCAAAACTTCAGCAGCGTTTCGTTCAGTATCTCGTCTTGGCGGTTAAATGGGCATACTGATATTGTTCTAGCTGAGTTTGTAATTGGATTCGATCCAGCAAAAACCCATCCCAATTTCGTCTCTGTCAATGTTGTACTACCATTGCATAACTTTAAACGACCTTGCTCAATCAGATCGAAAAATATTTCGTTACCTATTATAAGATCTATTTCACCAGGCTTATGAAACGATGGATCTGCAACTTAATATTGTTTGGTAAAATCAAAGACTGCTTGTTTACTTCCTTGATTGTTATGTTAGATGTTATCTTCGGAACAATTAGAAAATCAAGAACTGGTGATGTAAAGGAATTTTTGCGAGACATGAATCTTGTGCTGATGAGATATTTAACTCGTGTCTGAATATCATTTAACCCACTGACAGGAAGATCGATTTGCTTTAATTTTATATTCAATTTTGCTGCTAGCTTTTCTGTAACAATGTTGCTGTCTGATCCCGAATCCAACAAAGCGCGAGACTTAATATGAATTCTTTTCCAACGACTAATACTTCCGCTGTGGACAATAGTACTTGACGCGCAGTGGTGCCAATGGACGTGCACATTGCGATTGCAGTTGCTGGTTCGGGTTCTTCATCCGAGTCTTCTGATTTAGAAATTTGCTTAGTTTCAATGGACTCCTTTTGAGCATTAGTGGGATGCAGCATACTATGATGTCTTCGACCACACCCACGGACCTTGCATACTTGATCAGATGGACAGTCGGCGATGCGATGTTTAGAGTTTAAACAATTTAAACACAAGATGGCCTTCATGACGAAAGTTTTGCGTTCCTCAACACTAAGCGCGTAAAATTTCGTGCACTGGTAAAGGAGTGTTCTTCGTTGCAACATGGACAATTCTCTGAAGTCGCCTGAACAAAAGATCGTGAAGATATCGGTAATTTCTGGTTTAATACCTGGCGATGTCTAATTGAAATCTGTGGAGTAAGCTGGTGGGAACGATCAGCTCGTTGTAAAATGCGGCCTTTGTCTTTCAAAAAATCCATGAAACTTTTAAAAACAGGCATCTCACCTAGACTCAACTTTGATTCCCATTGTTCCTGAATTTCTTTATCCATTTTTTTATATAATACGTTTTTTTTTTTTTTTTTCAGGTGAAGGGGAAATTTGCATCCAAACCCCTGAGGTGACCAACCTCAGGGAGTGTGGGGTTGGTTTGAATCAGTGACCGGACCCACTAAAACCCCTTCAGTCTCCAGCCCATAATACTCCCCGGGACCACCGCTAGGTATTGCTTCGGGGAGCGGCTTTTGTGCTCTGTGCACCCTCTTGGTTCTTTAGGTCTTTTTGCTAACTTAGCTAACTAACCTGGAGACTGGCCGTTAGCTAACACTGGCGTGTCGGTGGTCAACCTGTCGCCTGTTTTGCAATTCTAAAACTATTTGAGAGGCGGCTGTACAAACCGCCCTCCAAATGTTTGGGTCTTTACACATCCTCCGAACTAGGTTGTCCGGAGTGGTGTCTGGCCCGCTCACTACCATCATGTCGCTCCGCGCATGCACAAAACGAGGGCACACGAAGAAGACATGCTCAGCAGTCTCTTCCGCATCCGCGCACTCGGGACACATGGGGGACCCCGCATGCCCGAATCTGTGTAGATACTGCCTAAAGCAACCATGGCCTGACAGAATCTGTGTCAGATGGAAGTTCACTTCTCCATGGCGCCTCCCGACCCATCCGGATACATCCGGAATAAGTCGATGCGTCCATCTACCCTTCGTGGAATTGGACCACTCCTGCTGCCATCTGATCATCGAGAATGATCTTCTGGTACCTCGTATGCCCCTTGTGTCACGTTGATCGAAGCATTCTACGTCCTCCTTAATGGCTATGCTGATAGGCAACATGCCGGACAGGACGCAGATTGCGTCGTATGACACAGTTCGATACGCGCTCGCAACCCTCAGGCACATGAGCCTGTAGGTACTTTCCAACTTACTCCGATGTTTACTAGTACCTAGTGCTTTGGACCACACTGGCCCGCCATATCTCAGTATGGACGAAGTCACGCTAGCTAGAAGTTTCCGCTTGCTGCCGTACACTGCTGAGCTATTGGACATCATGCGAGATAATGCTGCAATAGCCATTAAAGCCTTCTTGCAGGCATATTCGACATGGCTCCCGAAGGCGAGCTTGTCATCGATCATCACCCCCAGCAGCTTCAGGGAGCGCTTAGAGGCGATGGTGCAATTCCCGACACTGATCAACGCCTGTTGCTTCGACTTGCGGTTATTGACAACTGAAATCTCCGTCTTATGATGCGCCAGCTCCAGTTTTTTGGAGCGCATCCAGTCCTCGACGACGCTTATAGAGTGCGAAGCCGTCAACTCAACCTCCTCGATCGACTCGCCGTAGACCTCAAGTGTGATGTCGTCCGCAAATCCAACGATCACAACCCCTTGGGGGAGCTTTAGTTTCAGCACTTCATCGTACATGATATTCCACAGTACCGGGCCCAGGATGGAACCTTGTGGAACCCCTGCGGTAATTGGGACACATTTTTGACCCTCGTCTGTGCTGTAAACTAGCACACGATTCTGGAAATAATTTTCCAGAATCCTGTACAAAGACACCGGAATGTCTAGTTTCCGAAGCGAGTGGGCTATGGAATCCCAGCTAACACTATTGAACGCATTTTTCACGTCCAACGTGACGATTGCGCAATAGCGAATGCCCCATCTTTTACGCTGGAGTGCTACCTCTGCTGTTTTGGTGACGGACAGAATAGCATCCACCGTAGACTTGCCTTTTCGGAAGCCGAACTGGTTACTCGACAGACCGTTTGCACATTCGGTGTACCTAACCAGTCTATTGAGAATAACCTTCTCGAGCACCTTACCCGCCGTATCGAGCAGACATATCGGTCTGTATGCCGACGGGTCACCAGGTGGTTTCCCTGTCTTCGGCAATAAGACCAGCTTCTGTCGCTTCCATCTGTCTGGGAATGTACAGTCATCCAGGCACTTCTGCATGACTTCCCGAAATAGTCTGGGGGCCTCTTTGATGGCCTTCTTCACAGCCAGATTCGGAATCCCATCCAATCCCGGTGCCTTGCTCACCTTCAGGGAGTTGGCGATCGCGATGAGTTCCTCATTCGTAACCGTTTCCGCCTCCTCTGCCTCGGCACGGCTAACGCCGTCACTCATATATTGGGTGTTCGGCAGGTTGGCCGACCACCTCTGGTCTGAGTTTGAGATACTGGAACGTCGGTGAAGTGACTCGCCAGCCGGAGGCCAAGGATTTGGCTCGTGGCGTGGAAAGAGTCCCTCTATGATCCGCTCAAGCATCGCTGGTGATTTTTCTGCGGGCGCCATCGCACCCTTAGTCTTGGCCATCACCATCCTATAGGCGTTACCCCACGGGTTAGTGTTGGCACTAGCGCACAGTCTTTCGAAGCACGCACGTTTACTAGCTTTTATTGCTCTCTTAAGCGCCGCTCTTGCGGAACTGAATTCCCCTCGACGATCTTCCCTTTCTTCGTCGGTTCGCGCACGTTGAATCCTTCTTCTCGCTTGAAGACACGCTCTGCGGAGGTCCGCTATCGCGTCGGTCCACCAGTAGACTGGTGGCCTTCCATGCCTAGGCTGGCGGTTCCTAGGCATAGTGGCGTCGCACGCCCGCGAAAGTATGGCAACAAGCTGATCAGCGCTCGGGTTACGAATTCTGCTTGCCTCGTGTTCTAGTCTAATTGCTTCCGCAAATACCTCTTCGTTGAAGTGTGATATCCTCCACCCGCGAGGAGCTGGAGTGTTAATTCTACTCGCCACATGCGGTCTCGTTTTACAGTCTACGCTATAACAGACCGCCAGATGGTCGCTATGAGTGTAGCCATCGTCTACCCTCCAGTTCGTGATCAATCCTGGACTACAGAATGTCACATCGATGATCGACTCCGCGCCGTTTCTACTTAAGGTGCTCTTCAAGCCGACGTTGGCCAGATCTATGTTGAGCTTCGCCAAAGCCTCCAACAAGATCCGGCCTCTCTGGTTTGTGCGTCGACTTCCCCACTCAGTTGCCCATGCGTTGAAGTCGCCCGCCACTACCAACGGTGATAGACCGATCAGCTCCCCGGTGGCTCGGTCGATCATCCTTGCGAACTGCTCGGTAGACCAACGAGGCGGAGCATAGCAGCTGCAGTAGTACACTCCGTTCACCTTGGCAACCGCGTATCCTTCGTTTGAAGTTGACACTATCTCTTGAACCGGGAACCTGCTCGTCGTCCATATTGCCGCCATACCGGACCCGTCCGAAATCCAGTTACCGTTTCCGGAAGGAATTCGGTAGGGGTCCGAGATTATGGCGATGTCCGACAACGACTCAGTGACTGCTTGGTATAGCAGTTGCTGAGCCGCGAAGCAGTGGTTCAAATTTAGCTGTGTCACTCTCACGCCCGTGGCTTGCTAGTCGGCTTACCGGCCGTGCACCTCGGGCCTCCCATTATGTGCTTTGCGTCACGCTTCCCGGCGCACGCCAAGCACTTCGGGGGCTCTCCGCAGTCTTTGCTTTTGTGGCCTGCAGCACCACACCGCCTGCATAGTGAGCTCCTGTCAGGCCCCTTGCAGCTAAAGGACTTGTGTCCTTGCTCGAAGCATCGAAAGCAGACCTCCGGCGGCTGCTTATATAATACGTTTACAAAGATTAATTCGGATAATCCCTCTACAGGGTATCCATGGCCTTTCAATGCTTCGGTGTGCTTGGTGCATGTCTCGACTAAACTGGTGATAGATTTACCACGATTGTCTCTGCTGATTTTCGGTTGAAAATAGCATCGATATGAGTGTCCATTATCAATCTTTTGTCTTCGTAAGCATCTTGCAGGATCTTCCAAGCCATCTCATAATTGTTATTGTTGACTACATCATGATCTATTTTCTCTTTGGCATCGCCTGTCAAACAATTCCTTAAATGCAGTATCTTCATTGCCGGAGACTCACTGGAATATTTCGACATTGGGCTCATGAATAGATTTTTGAAACTAAACCAATTTTCAGGGTTTCCGTCGAACGTCGGAAAGGGTGCGTGCAATTGCGGTGTTTGTGTTTGCACGTACACTGGCGGTTGCGATATGGCAAGTTGATTCTGATTTGGTTCTACAGATATGGCCTCTATGTTTGTTTGTAAACAAATGTAAAGTTTATTGTGCAATTCCTCGAAAGTAGCATATTCTTTTCGGAGCTCAACACGTTCATCCTTACTTATCAAAGCAGATATATCGGCATAATTTTTATCATATTCATTTGAACAGCGTTGTAATGATTCCAAGTGGAGACGTAGTAAATGAATGTTGAGATTTTGTGTTCGTAAGGACTCGTTCATCCGCAGCAGCTTATCAACAAGCATTTCACGCCGATCGAAAAGCACTTCTAATTTTTTTTCCATTTTACATCTATCTTCTCTCTTTTCGCTGTTTTTTGTTCAGCAATAGATTCCACTGTATCGTCCTTTCTCGCACTACTCTCACCCGTTAGCGTATCTAGAATATTTCGACGAGACACTTCCGAAATGCTTTCACGTGGTGTTTCTGACATTTATGAATCTTTTCTTCTCTAACTGTTAATATCAAAAATTGCGACTTTTGTTCCACGCAAACAAAAACTATCCGTTTGTTCAGGTATGTCCAATATCGCGACTGCCGATTTTCGTGCCACGGGCACTAGGCTTTAAAGTACAGCCTCGAACTAACCACAAGCTACTCGATCGCACAAAATCATTCAAATTATCACTGATATCCGGGAGAACGGACCAAAATGTTCCGACGATAGCTCAACTGGTAAAATAACTAACTTTAAGATGATGATTTTGGCGAGAGAAATGATAACACGTCTGTTGTACGCAAGAATTCATTTTATTCTGCCCTTTGTTTCTTCAGTAGGATGTATAGGATGTTTTTTGGCGTGGTTGCCAGAAAATAAAAATGACGAGCAAATGTGATTTTTGTTCATGTCAATAATTCACTATTAGCAATCAATATTGTCATGAATCCTCCCCACATAGGAGACTGCCGAGATCAGAGTAGGAAGGCTATAACATAGGTATCTGACTCTCATGATCTCCCTTAGCTCCCATCCGCCACCCGCAAGCACGCGCCCTTGGGCTGTCAAAGCTGAAACTCTATCTTGAAGGGTTCTGTAAAGCTATAAGAACCCAAGATTGGAGCTCAACCACCAAGCCCATGGGAATAGTGACTTTTTAGTGACTAGGCTCAAAATAGTGACAAAGTCATTAAAAAGTGACTCTGCACTAGCCCTGTATAGGGTTTGTAGACAGTAATCACTGCGTTTGTGGCGATGGCTACCAAGACATCGAGCATGTTGTTTGGTCGTGTGCCGAATTCTGTGGTGTTAGATCCGAACTCATTGATTCCCTCCGGGCCCGAGAAAAACAATTGAAGGTTCCCATTGGAGTCATTCTGGGAAGCGGTGATCTCCAGTACATGACACAACTGTACTGTTATTTGAAAAATGCTGACATTAAAATTTAAAATTCTTTCGTCTATTTATCAGAATACCCGTATACGACGCTGGAGACACGAACACGAAGAGCCTACATCTATGTTTGAAAAACAAAAAGAACACTAGTCGAAACCAGGAGGCTCTTGTGGCTGTCAAACTCCATTCATTTTCCATCTACCACTCATTGATTCTGGTACCATCGTTTTTGGTACCCACTTTTTGGTTAGTTTGCTCTAAAACAAGTGAAATAGAGTAAACGTCCCATTTTGTCGGTAGATTTATTCTCGAGTAAATGTCGTTTTAGATTGAAAAAAACAAGAGCTCAACATTTGTTTTCAGTACAATGTGCACTTTCAATGAATAAGATAAGTTTTGTAAGCATTTGAAATAAAATATTACCGCCGTGATGAATTTATGATTGGTAGGCAAAACGTTGACGTTTATAGACCCCTGGTCGAAACACTAATAGATCATATAGGGGAACAACGGGCAAGACGGTCACCCTGAGGAAATCATTCATTATTCTGCTCAAAACACAACATTTCAACCAACGATATTCATAATATTCGACACTGACTAGTGCTTTTCATAAAATAATGCAAACTTTTCCTTTTTAGAGTGATTTTATATTAGTTTTCACTAAAATAAAAACAGTCTCGAAAAACCACTATTTCACAACGTGCATATGAAACGGACAGACTGGGCTGGTAAGACAGACCTATGAAAGACTATAGCAGATTTCTTTTCTATACGGGACGACGCGCTGCGCAAAAAAGCACATGTTTGAAGCTTACCGTCGGCTGCGCCGATGGAATCATTCACATCATTTACATGTAGTATATTTACAGCTATTAACAATGTTTTTAATGATTATTTTTGTTTCAAATGAGAGTTAATGACTTCAGGTCTCATATCGCATGCTAAGAATGCTGAAAAAAGAATAATAAATGGTGCTATTGTCGTTTTCTCAGACTGCCCATTTTGCTAACACAACATCTGACCGTCTTACCCAAGAGGCAAACATTTCTTTGGATGGATGTGATTTTCAAAAAAATAATATTTTCACTAAACTATCTTCACCCACGTGTTTCAAATATGCTCAATTATTCCAATGTCATTGAAAACTATATTTTTCTGAAGTTTTACCGAAGCAGAAGCTTAAATTCGACACGGCCAAAACTACATCACATTGCTTTGCTGTTGAGGGTGATCTTATTTTGATCATTTCTCAAATAACTAACTATTGTTTCAATCTATATAATATCTCAAAACTCCCAGGATCCTGTTGGTATGTAACTGGCATAACTGATTTGTATTAATTTCAATGGTTTATATAGAAATGAGCAACGGTCCATCTTGCTCGCCCTGTCCGTGTTGCCCGTTGTTCCCCTATCTTAATTAGTTTTAAGCAAGAATTGTATCTCCCCTCCTCTCACCTTTAATCCCCACTAGCTCGTAGTGGGCCACGAGAAATAAAAAAAGTGCCTCCCTCCTTTTCCTGCTAATCTAGAATTAATAAAAAGTGTACTTGGCTCAGTTAAACATAAAATTGTATCGTGCCGTGACAAATAAACCATTTTAAATCTAAAAAAAAGTATTTTTTCTTATTTTTTTTTGTTCTACGGTTGATAATTTTTTTCTAGGACAAAAATATTGTTTACAACTCTGTCGCATTCATCATGCCAATCCAACAAACTGGGCTTGCGGCTTTAATTTTTTAAAAAAATGTGATTTTTTTCTCATTGGTTTGTTTAGCTATACCAATGTTTATCACCTGAAACATCTGCGTTGTTAATATCGTTGACGTTTTTTTAATCACGAAATAAAACTGCGCTAAATTCATTGAATGATAGTTCGCCCATGTTTTATTTGAAAATCGAAGAACGATATAAAATTTTTGAAAATCAAGCTTTTCAAGGTGAATACCTATAGAGTCAGAAATCCGTAAATAGCTAAACAACTCACTTTTTTTCTCGTGCAATTTTTTGTAAAAATATAAAATGATAATCTGCAACTTTGCCGAAGACGTTGGGGGCCATCCACGTACCACGTGGGGGTGGGGGTAATAATCGTTAAAAATCTGTCCACGTGGTATGTGGATGGCCCATCTGTGGAAAGTATTAGCAAATCCAAAACTGACAAAAAATATGAGTAATAAATATGGGACATTTTTCATGGCATTGCTGTAACGCGACGAATATATGTATTACATTTACGTACTTTGATAGGCTATACTGTCCTGTGGTATATAATTCTGAATATTGTCGACATTTCGAGTCATTGCTTTGTATTCTTTTGCTTCTTGCTCACACCGAAGCTTGATACACCGCGCTTCTAATTCCGGGTTACGCTCTATAATTTCATTCTTTGGAAGTGCTATTTTACAATCCCGTATCAGCTCATGTAAATAAGGCAACTCGTTATTCTGTTTTCGTAATTGAGTAACTACTCGTTGTAACCATTTGAGATCGTTTAGCACTAAAACTTCAAAACCAAAAACTTGTAGCTCTCTATCATTTAGATTATTTGATCGCTCTTTCAGATAAGCAGTCTTAAAGGTCAAAGATTCTTTCCCCATGATTTTTTTTTCATTTGGCTTCTGCTGATACGAGCTGAAGTTCTGCACTTCAACTGGTTTTTCATTTATTTTTGACATGTCATAAACGAAGTCGCGAATCGATTCAGAATGAAGTGGATCACGACAGATATAAGTTTTAATGAAGTTTATTAATTTCGCTGAAGGAACAATTTTCATCGTGGTTTCATTTATTGGAAGAGCCATCTGAAATTGTTTAAGCGATTTAAAGTTTGTTTTCAAGTGGTACCGATATTATTTGAACCAAATAAAAAAATTATTGCTCTTAAAACTACTGTGTTGTCTTATTGGTATTGGAAGAGTAATAAAAGTTAGTGTTTGGTCCAATGATTTTTTTAATACAAATAAGTTGAACTATATGATACACTTACCTGATTTGTTCAGAAATAGCAATTTTGTAACAAATGTTGGCGAGAATCAGCAGTTTTTTATGATCAGATATATATTTTGAACGTCAGACTCATGGGACTCATGTGACCTAGTATCTAGTAATGGGAAACTTATCGATACTAATCGATAAATGTCAGACATCGATAATATCGTTATTTTTGACATTAACGATAATTATCGACATTCGCGTTGATGCCCGCTAAAAAATTTTGACAGATGGTATTATACGCATGTATCAACTAAATCGGGTGTTTGTGCAATCGACATATTGATCAGTCAATTTCGTCAAACCACGTATGTTGACTATTTTTGTCACCTGATTTCTTGGATAAAAAAATGAGTTCTCGTTAGATGTGAATTTAATCCGTTATAAGATCGCTTTATTATATAAAGTAAAATCATATGATATTTTTTGAGTTGATTTGTAAGCAAACGAAATAGGATTTCGTAGTGTTTTTCAAAATGGTTCCGGGAGTAGAAGCAGCATAAGATTTTTCGTCGGATAATTCTATATATTTCATGTAAGTAAAAACACATTCTTGAGTATTTTACAACTACTCACAGTTGCATGAATCGTTTATGTAACTTCTTCAATCATTAACAGATGATAGCATCGGTTTTTTAACTTTCAGACAAATTTCCTGTTGCACTTCTACATTTCGTAAGATTTATTTTGTCTTTCATCTCAGGTAAGAGAATTTATTATATAAAGATAATGAGTAAGATTGTGATTTATGTTGGAACATCTATTTCTTAGATTACGTAGTTTGTGCAAGCAACCAAGCCTAGCATTTTAGTAACGTAGTCTTTTCATCTTCCCTTACATTGTCATTCGTTGTTACATCTAATAAAACGAGTTTTCTACGAAATGAAAAGTTTCCGTATAAATTATTATCAGATATCACGCGTATTACTCTAGCTTATCCCGGAATCGTTAAACTCAAACAGGTTACGGGACCCGCACGAAAATGGCAGAAGAAAATGCCGAAAGATTCGGAATCAAGCAGTTTGGAGGTACAGGTTATGCTGAGTGGAGCTACCGAGTGGAAATTGTGCTTGACGAGAAAGGCTTACTTGACCATGTGAAGGAGGCACAGGCGGAGCCAGCTGCTTGGAAGCGAGATGATAAAAAAGCAAAAGGCTTGATCATACGCTGTATTCATGACGATCTACTGGACATGACCCGCGACTGTGCTACTGCCTTTGATGTGTGGGATATTTTAAAAAGTACATTCAATCGGTCCAGTGTAGCAAAACGCTTGTTGCTAAAGACGGAACTAGTTAACCTCAAACTTCGTGATGCCGAAACACTGCAGCCTTTTTTTATGCGCTACGATAGAATTATCCGGGAGTTGCGTGAGGCTGGGAAAAAGTCCGACGAAATTGATAAAGTGGTTCGACTACTGATGCTGATGCCAGAGATATATCGACCGGTGATATCTGCGATGCTAACCTTGAACGAAGACGCATTGACTTTGACAAAGGTGAAATCACTTTTACTGGAGGAGGAACTTCGTCTAAGCGGCAAATTTACGAATGAATTATCGGTTGAAACAGGGACATCTGCGATGAATACACAAGCACGAAGGCAGTTCCAATTCCGACAAAAACAAAAGAGAAGATGCTACAGCTGTGGATCCGACCAGCATTTGCAGGCGGCTTGTCCTAAAAAGCAGTATAATAATCCGGATGGACAGGCAGCTGTTGTCAAAAGTGTTGAACGAGGTTTTGCAATGGCCGCTCAGAATGACAACCCGCGCGAGGCAAACGAGGTTTGGTTAATTCTCGATTCAGGATGTTCCGAACATTTGGTAAACGACGAATCCTTACTCTCTGGTGTAGGTAAACTAAAGTCACCGTTTCAAATGGAAGGTGTGAAAATGTGTGGTACTGTTGGTGGATACATTTCAGGGCACCTTATAGCGGATGGAGAAGAGGTAGTAAGAGTGACTCTACATGACGTGATTTACGTGCCGGAGTGCAGAGATAATTTGTTGTCAGTACAAAAGCTTGTTGAACGCGGTAACACGGTTGTCTTTGATAAATATGGTGCGCGTATTTCTAAAGACGGCGAAGTGTTTGCACGTGCACACGTGAAGAACGGCGTTTATTGGCTCAAAATTAAAGTTGAAAGGCTATCATCTGCGATTGCTGCTACATCAGAAGGGGACGTCAACGCCATATGGCATCGGCGCCTTGGACATCTGAACATGAAGAGTGTCCATTCGTTGGTTAATAAAGGCATGGTTTCTGGTGTTGATGACGCCATATCGGAAGAACTAGTTTTTTGTGAGGAGTGCGCGCGTGCTAAACAAACAAAAGCACACATCGGTGGTACACGAACCAGGGCTACTAAACCGCTTGAACTGGTGCACAGTGACGTATGCGGTCCGATCACTCCAACTACCTACGATGGATATAAATATTTCATCACTTTTACTGATGACCTGACACACATGGTTGTTGTTGATTTGATGAAGACGAAAGATGAAACCCTATCAAAGTTGAAGCAATTTTATGCTATGGCTACAACACACTTCGACGCTAAAATAAAACGTATTGGATGCGACAATGGAGGTGAATACTGCAGTCGAGAATTGAAATCGTTTTGCGTAGCAATGGGTATATCGTTAGAATTTGTACCACCGTACACACCAGAACTTAACGGTGTAGCTGAACGAATCAACCGCACATTGTGTGAAAAAACTCGTGCAATGCTGATCGATGCAGGGTTAAACAAAAGACTATGGGGTGAGGCACTTAACACTGCTGTATATCTTACTAACCGTAGCCCAACTAGCGCAATACTGGGAAAAACACCATTTGAAGCGTGGTTCTCAAAAAAGCCTGACTTATCAAATCTTAAGCTCTTCGGATGTCAGGCATTCGCAACAATTCCGGGAAATAAGAGGAAGAAACTCGATGACCGTGCAGTGGAGTGTATATTTCTTGGTTACGGAGTGAATTGTTGGAGGCTGTGGGATACGGTTAAACAAAAGATTGTTTGTTCTCGAAGTGTCAAGTTCAATGAATTAAAAAAATGCGCTAAGAAAAAGAATAATGTAAGCGAGGCAGAGTATATTATAGTAAATGCCAATGTAAATGATTTTGAAGGAAGTGGTGAATGTCAAGAAGAAGAAGAAGAATTCATTTCAGTAGGAAACATGTCGGATGATGATATCGATGATTTTGCAGAAGACATACGGCAATCAGAGGAGGATCCATTGGAAGCTCAACATATTACAGGACGAAATCGTCAACCGCCTGCTTGGATGAGAACGGGTGAATATGACCTTTCTGCGAACGTTGTAATGGCCTTAGAATGTTTTCTGTCGGATGCACCGGAGTCTTATCAGGACATCTTTGGTCGAGAAGATGAAATTCAGTGGCTTCAAGCTGTTGAGTCCGAGATGGAAGCGCTGAAACGAAATGAGACGTGGATGGTTGTGAAAAATCCTGGAACAGTGAAGGTGATTAGTTCAAAGTGGTTGTTTAAACGCAAAGCTGCAGATAACGGCAAAACGGAACAGTTTAAAGCTCGGCTAGTGGCACGTGGTTTTCTACAAAAACGCGGAGTAGATTTTGAGGAGTCGTATGCGCCAGTTGCCCGCCTCCCTACAATTCGACTTGTGTTGGCTCTTGGCGTGAAAAATGGGTATTGTTTTCGGCATCTTGATGTTTAACCTGCTTTTTTGAATGGTGTTTTAAAAGAAGACGTGTACATGCACCCACCAGATGGAATGGAACTGACGACGGGATATGTTTTGAAATTGCGTCGCTCTTTGTACGGCTTAACACAGAGCCCAAAATGTTGGAACGATCGATTTCACAGTTTTATGATTTGTCTGGGTTTTCGACAATCATCAGCCGATGTTTGTTTATATTACAGAAGCTGTGGAGATCACGTTATTTATTTGGTTATATACGTAGACGATATG
>NC_073694.1:91411009-91461009 GCF_029784165.1 Wyeomyia smithii
GCTCGATACGGCGGGTAAGGTGCTCGAGAAGGTTATTCTCAATAGACTGGTTAGGTACACCGAATGTGCAAACGGTCTGTCGAGTAACCAGTTCGGCTTCCGAAAAGGCAAGTCTACGGTGGATGCTATTCTGTCCGTCACCAAAACAGCAGAGGTAGCACTCCAGCGTAAAAGATGGGGCATTCGCTATTGCGCAATCGTCACGTTGGACGTGAAAAATGCGTTCAATAGTGTTAGCTGGGATTCCATAGCCCACTCGCTTCGGAAACTAGACATTCCGGTGTCTTTGTACAGGATTCTGGAAAATTATTTCCAGAATCGTGTGCTAGTTTACAGCACAGACGAGGGTCAAAAATGTGTCCCAATTACCGCAGGGGTTCCACAAGGTTCCATCCTGGGCCCGGTACTGTGGAATATCATGTACGATGAAGTGCTGAAACTAAAGCTCCCCAAGGGGTTGTGATCGTTGGATTTGCGGACGACATCACACTTGAGGTCTACGGCGAGTCGATCGAGGAGGTTGAGTTGGCGGCTTCGCACTCTATAAGCGTCGTCGAGGACTGGATGCGCTCCAAAAAACTGGAGCTGGCGCATCATAAGACGGAGATTTCAGTTGTCAATAACCGCAAGTCGAAGCAACAGGCGTTGATCAGTGTCGGGAATTGCACCATCGCCTCTAAGCGCTCCCTGAAGCTGCTGGGGGTGATGATCGATGACAAGCTCGCCTTCGGGAGCCATGTCGAATATGCCTGCAAGAAGGCTTCAATGGCTATTGCAGCATTATCTCGCATGATGTCCAATAGCTCAGCAGTGTACGGCAGCAAGCGGAAACTTCTAGCTAGCGTGACTTCGTCCATACTGAGATATGGCGGGCCAGTGTGGTCCAAAGCATTAGGTACTAGTAAACATCGGAGTAAGTTGGAAAGTACCTACAGGCTCATGTGCCTGAGGGTTGCGAGCGCGTATCGAACTGTGTCATACGACGCAATCTGCGTCCTGTCCGGCATGTTGCCTATCAGCATAGCCATTAAGGAGGACGTAGAATGCTTCGATCAACGTGACACAAGGGGCATACGAGGTACCAGAAGATCATTCTCGATGATCAGATGGCAGCAGGAGTGGTCCAATTCCGCGAAGGGTAGATGGACGCATCGACTTATTCCGGATGTATCCGGATGGGTCGGGAGGCGCCATGGAGAAGTGAACTTCCATCTGACACAGATTCTGTCAGGCCATGGTTGCTTTAGGCAGTATCTACACAGATTCGGGCATGCGGGGTCCCCCATGTGTCCCCGAGTGCGCGGATGCGGAAGAGACTGCTGAGCATGTCTTCTTCGTGTGCCCTCGTTTTGTGCATGCGCGGAGCGACATGATGGTAGTGAGCGGGCCAGACACCACTCCGGACAACCTAGTTCGGAGGATGTGTAAAGACCCAAACATTTGGAGGGCGGTTTGTACAGCCGCCTCTCAAATAGTTTTAGAATTGCAAAACAGGCGACAGGTTGACCACCGACACGCCAGTGTTAGCTAACGGCCAGTCTCCAGGTTAGTTAGCTAAGTTAGCAAAAAGACCTAAAGAACCAAGAGGGTGCACAGAGCACAAAAGCCGCTCCCCGAAGCAATACCTAGCGGTGGTCCCGGGGGAGTATTATGGGCTGGAGACTGAAGGGGTTTTAGTGGGTCCGGTCACTGATTCAAACCAACCCCACACTCCCTGAGGTTGGTCACCTCAGGGGTTTGGATGCAAATTTCCCCTTCACCTGAAACAAAAAAATATATATATATATATATATATATATATATATATATATATATATATATTATATATATATATATATATATATATATATATATATATATTATATATATATATATATATATATATATACATATATGTATATATATATATATATATATATAAAATATATATATATATATATACATATATATATATATATATATATATATATATATATATATATATATATATATATATATATATATATATATATATATATATATATATATATATATATATATATATATATATATATATATATTAATATACATATATGTATATTTTTTTTTTTTTTGTTTCAGGTGGAGTGGAAATTTGCATCCAAACCCCTGAGGTGACCAACCTCAGGGAGTGTGGGGTTGGTTTGAATCAGTGACCGGACCCACTAAAACCCCTCCAGTCTCCAGCCCATAATACTCCCCGGGACCACCGCTAGGTATTGCTTCGGGGAGCGGCTTTTGTGCTCTGTGCACCCTCTTGGTTCTATAGATCTCTTTGCTAACTTAGCTAACTAACCTGGAGGACTGGCCGTTAGCTAACACTGGCGTGTCGGTGGTCAACCTGTCGCCTGTTTTGCAATTCTAAAACTATTTGAGAGGCGGCTGTACAAACCGCCCTCCAAATGTTTGGGTCTTTACACATCCTCCGAACTAGGTTGTCCGAAGTGGTGTCTGGCCCGCTCACTACCATCATGTCGCTCCGCGCATGCACAAAACGAGGGCACACGAAGAAGACATGCTCAGCAGTTTCTTCCGCATCCGCGCACTCGGGACACATGGGGGACCCCGCATGCCCGAATCTGTGTAGATACTGCCTGAAGCAACCATGACCTGACAGAATCTGTGTCAAGTGGAAGTTAACTTCTCCATGGCGCCTCCTGACTCATCCGGATACGTCCGAAATAAGTCGATGCGTCCATCTACCCTTTGCGGAATTGGACCATTCCTGCTGCCATCTGATCATCGAGAATGACCTTCTGGTGCCTCGTATACCCCTTGTGTCACGTTGATCGAAGCATTCTACGTCCTCCTTAATGGCTATGCTGATAGGCATCATGCCGGACAGGACGCAGATTGCGTCGTATGACACTGTACGGTACGCGCTCACAACCCGCAGGCACATGAGCCTGTAGGTACTTCCCAGTTTTCGACGATGACTGTTGGTACCTAACGCTTTGGACCACGCTGGCCCACCATACCTAAGTATGGACGAAACCACGCTGGCAAGAAGTTTACGCTTGCTGCCATATACCGCTGAGCTATTGGACATCATTCGAGATAGTCCTGCAGCGGCCGTTGAAGCCCTCTTACAGGCATAGTCGACGTGACTCTTAAATGTGAGCTTATCGTCAACCATAACCCCCAAGAGCTTCAAGGAACGCCTTGAGGTAATGGTGCAGTCACCGACTCTGACCACCGCCTGTTGCTCTAATTTGCGGTTGTTCACAACCGTAACCTCCGTTTTATGGTGCGCTAACTCCAGTTTCCTAGAGTGCATCCAGTCTTCGACCTTGCGTATGCAGTGCGCGGCCGTCAACTCGACCTCTTCGATCGACTCGCCGTAGACCTCTAGCGTGATGTCGTCTGCGAAACCGACGATCACAACCCCTACAGGGAACTTTAGTTTCAACACCCCGTCATACATGACATTCCACAGCACCGGGCCCAGGATGGAACCTTGCGGTACCCCTGCGGTGATTGGGACGCACTTCTGACCCTCCTCCGTGTTGTAAACTAGTACCCGATTCTGGAAATAATTTTCCAAAATCTTGTACAACGACACCGGTACGTGGATGCTCCTAAGCGCGAGCGCTATGGAGTCCCAACTGGCGCTATTGAATGCATTCTTCACGTCAAGCGTGACGATTGCGCAATAGCGAATGCCCCAACTCTTACGCTGGAGTGCTACCTCTGCCGTCTTGGTGACAGAGAGAATAGCATCCAGCGTGGATCTACCTTTCCGGAAGCCGAACTGGTTACTTGCCAGACCGTTTACACCCTCTGTGTACTTCACCAGTCTGTTGAGGATAATCCTCTCAAGCACCTTGCCCGTAGTGTCCAGCAGACAGATAGGTCTGTATGCCGATGGGTCCCCTGGCGGTTTCCCAGCCTTCGGCAACAGCACCAATCTCTGTCGCTTCCACCTGTCCGGAAAGAGGCAGTCATCCAGGCACTTCTGCATGACTGCTCGAAATAGATCGGGGGCCACTTTGATGGCCGTCCTGATGGCCAAGTTCGGGATTCCATCCGGTCCCGGTGCCTTGCTCACCTTTAGGGAGTTGGCGATCACGATGAGTTCCTCATTCGTAACCCTTACCTCCTCCACAACCTCTGCACGGCTGCCGTCTCTCACGGATTGGATGCCCGGCAGGTTGGCCGACCATCCCTGGTCTGTGTCTGAGATACTGGAACGTCGGACGTGAGACTCAGCAACCGGAGGCCAAGGATTTGGCTCGTGTCGTGGAAAGAGTCCCTCGATGATACGCTCCAGCATCGCTGGTGATCGCTCTGCAGGCGCCAACACGCCTTTGATCTTCGCCATTACGACTCTGTTGGCGTTGCCCCACGGATTTGTATTGGCACTCGCGCATAGCCTACAGGCGGTGGTCAGAGTCGGTGACTGCACCATTACCTCAAGGCGTTCCTTGAAGCTCTTGGGGGTTATGGTTGACGATAAGCTCACATTTAAGAGTCAAGTCGACTATGCCTGTAAGAGGGCTTCAACGGCCGCTGCAGGACTATCTCGAATGATGTCCAATAGCTCAGCGGTATATGGCAGCAAGCGTAAACTTCTTGCCAGCGTGGTTTCGTCCATACTTAGGTATGGTGGGCCAGCGTGGTCCAAAGCGTTAGGTACCAACAGTCATCGTCGAAAACTGGAAAGTACCTACAGGCTCATGTGCCTGAGGGTTGTGAGCGCGTACCGTACAGTGTCATACGACGCAATCTGCGTCCTGTCCGGCATGATGCCTATCAGCATAGCCATTAAGGAGGATGTAGAATGCTTCGATCAACGTGACACAAGGGGTATACGAGGCACCAGAAGGTCATTCTCGATGATCAGATGGCAGCAGGAATGGTCCAATTCCGCAAAGGGTAGATGGACGCATCGACTTATTCCGGACGTATCCGGATGGGTCGGGAGGCGCCATGGAGAAGTTAACTTCCACTTGACACAGATTCTGTCAGGTCATGGTTGCTTCAGGCAGTATCTACACAGATTCGGGCATGCGGGGTCCCCCATGTGTCCCGAGTATATATATATATATATATATATATATATATATATATATATATATATATATATATATATATATATATATATATATATATATATATATATATATATATATATATATATATATATATATATATATATATATATATATATATATATATATATATATATATATATATATATATATTGTCCTTTCACAAAAAAATTAGAATGCAGGGTATTTTCAAGAAAACGAAGAAGCAACACCCGCAACTGTCAGACATCTCAAACACTGGTAAAAAGTGCTGTAAGGAATAGCAATCGTTCAAAAATATCCGAATAAGTTTTATTCTCTACACCTCATTAGTTATTTAGAGTCTTCTTATTTGTTTCTTAAGCCTGTATTACACTCTTTGACCGAGCGTCAAATATTTGTCATTCTTTGACAGATAAAAATTTGATTTGGTCAAATATAATTGTTTGTCACTCTCCAATTTTAACATGGGCCAAACACGGGCAAACAACAACCATGATGTCAAATAAATTTGACCATTATGTCAGAAGGTCAAATATTTGACCATTAGACGAAGAGTGTACTACAGGCTTTAGGTTTTCGTTTGTCTTGATCGAGAAAAGAATATCATATTCATCATCAATGGCATGTACGATTTATTGCCATCAGCGATGGGCACCATTTCGCCTATTTTTACTGGTTTGTTAAAGTTCGCATGCTTTTGTCGATTTGATGTATTTATCACAACAATGCCATGATATATAAAATAAAAGTCGTGGGACAATTATGTCTAACATGTTTTGATAGTAATAACGCTACATGTTATGATAGTAATAAAGCTTATTTTTGAAGAGTCAAGAAACAGACATAGAAACAATGCGCTGTACGCTTTTGCGGTACTGGAAAACATTTATGTTATCCAAGGAAACAAATTTCCAAAACAAGACTTTCTGGAGCTTAGGAATTCTCATGCTGGAGCCAATAGAAGTTATGGGGAAATTAGGCCTTCGAATTTCGTTTAGCGCTAGGGCTCAGAAGCTTCGGATTTTCGCTAGAAGTAAATGTTAAACATAAAAGGAGATGATGTTAACTGGTAATTTTAGTGATTTTAGTTCCGTGAACAGTGAAAAAATAATGTGGTATTCATAAGACTAATTTTTTGGCCATGGGCCAAACGCCAAAGTTACGTGACAAGTTGGTTGACCTCGAAATTAGAGCGGAGGCAACGCCATGGGGACCATTAAATATCGAAACAGTATTTTGCAAACAGCTCCAAATGGCCGAACTATAACAATACTATTGTGCATTTCATTGAAAATTATTCACCGCGCTGTGAAAAGCATTTAAAGAATGAAATGCCCTTTCATGGTTGCTAGATCGATTTCGCTGTAACTGAACAACTTTCACAGACAACATTGAGTTTTTTTTGCTTCTGGCAACACTAAATGGGCGACTACACAATCAAAACATTGTCAGTTGGCTTAGCGAGAGGTATGGAATTTTTAATAGTTCAACATTGATATCAACTCAATCAGCGGTAAGTAAATGAATTAATATTCGCCTAGTGTTCTGGTAGTAGTTTAGCAGTTGTTTATCATTTATTCACTAGATATATATACAATATGAGTATCTTCGGAACCAGAATGATTCACAGTAGCTAGAATCGACCACAGACACCATTTTAAATTCAAAGATGGTGACATCCGGTTATTGGAAAACAGCCGAAAATAACTAAACCAGAATGACGCTCAGGGGCCAGAAATTGTCTCCAAATGCCATTTTTATATCCAAGATGGCGACTTACGGTTCCTGAAAAATAGCCCAAAGGACCAAATACCACCCAATATGAGTATCACCGGATCCAGAATGACGCAAGGAGCTATAAATTGACTTTGGACAACAGTTTAAATTGAAAAATGGTAACTTCTGGGAAACAGCCGAAAATAACCGAATACTACTACCTATGGAAATGATGTAGAGAAGCATTGACCCTGGACACCATTTTGAATTAGAAGATGACCACTTTCAGCTTCTGGAAAACAACGAAAATAACTGAAATGCACCCAATAAATATCCGGAATAGAGGTCATGTACAAAAGCCAAAAGTCGAGGATGTTGTCATTCCGATAAAACCAATAATTTTTAAACGATATAATCGAATCGCAAGGAATCAATGAATTTGAAATGTTTAAAATGATTAAATTAAACACTAAAATAGGCGGGACGAAGTTTGCCGGGTCAGCGTGTATATATATATATATATATATATATATATATATATATATATATATATATATATATATATATATATATATATATATATATATATATATATATATATATATATATATATATATATATATATATATATATATATATATATATATATATGTTTATATATATATATATATATATATATATATATATATATATATATATATATATATATATATATATATATATATATATATATGTGTGTTTACCTGCCTGAAAAACACCATGTGCAAAATTTCAGGTCAGTTGGATTCAAAATGGGGTGTCGCAAAACGATGTTAGACCTTGAGAAATCCGAAAAATCATAAAAATCATGATTATTTTCAGCTGATACCAGTTCTCGATGTTTCATGCATTTTTAAGCTATCTGACACCAAAATTTTGTTCGAAAACCGAAATTCCATGCAGCCAACCCCCCTTGGGTGAATTATTGGATTTTTATAGGCCAAACTTCCTTTCCTTTTTTGGATTTTTCAGGTGTTTTTTCGGGCAGGTGAAAATTTTGTATATTTTGTATTTGTATGTATATTTTGGTTGGCATCCTAGAATGTAGACTTTACTAGACTGAGCAACTTTGCATATACTATTTTTTTTAAATTATCTGGACTTACATTCAAAAAGGACTGAAGTTTTTTTGTAAATCGATATATCTGAATAATGACAAAAGAAAAAAGTCGTCAAGGAACGACTTTGAGAAAGTTGCCTGAATTTCCTTTTAAAAATATTGAGAAAAATAAATAATTGAGACAGGGTAAGGAACGGCTTATGCAATAGCGCCTATTTGAATTAGTCGCAGAAAACACGCCTCAAACTCCTGCATTTTGATCAATATCGACAATTTCAATGATGGAAACGAAAACTTCGATTGTCTAGCTGTTTTACGAATATGAGAAAACCCGTTAATCACAAAGAAATCTGTGAACAAACATCATTTGAAACAAATCGACCTTTATTGCAGCCATTCAGGAGCCTCTTCGGGTGCTGCTAAAAAAACGCTTGCATAACAGATGGAAACTGCTTAAAATAGGTTCGGGGTGTTTGGAGTAGTGTCCCTCGATTGGTAACTTTAATTGATTATTGTTAAAGTTTGCTAACTTAGTTTTACAATCAGAAGGCAAGTTCTGACAGATAAAACGATAAAGAACAGATTGATATACAGTCCCTCTACAATTATGAGTCAGTCAACGTGTTGCCTAAATGTTAAAAAATGAATATAAAATCGGAAAAGTTATCAACTACGAATGTTTTACTATCTATTTCTGTGTTCTGATGTATACTTTCGATCGACAATTAGTTTCACTGCAGCTGATGTGTGTAAATCGATTAAGAAGAAAAATAGTACTTGCATAGCAAAAGACACAATTATGGGTCACTTTGGGCCTTCAAGATCATTTAGTTTATAAAACCATCAAAATCCATCACAAAAGTTACTTTATTGTTGTATAAGCTTGACAATAAGTTATTTTGTTAGGTCGTGATGTATTTTCATGCAAAAGTAATAAAAATAGCCAAAATATGGACTGACCCACAATTGTGAACCGCAAAACGTAACATTACTACAATTATGGGTCACTTCACTTATTGCACCGAGCAGAATTATTGTTTTTAGTAACATTTCAACATTAAATCATTTCAATCGTATGAACAGGGTTACAATTCAGTTATAAAAAATACCACTGTCAATAAAAAATGTTCAGTTTCGTGAGAATAGACGTATTTGCGTAAAAGTGACCCATAATTGTAGCTGACCCATAACTGTGGAGGCACTGTACTACTGTTTGAATTTCACCCAACACATTTCGAGCATTTCGTCTGAATACACAGGCGGTTCCTAAAACTGCTTAGGAAATGTTCCTTACCCTACTACAAAAACAAAATTTTATCGAAACCGTTATGTGCTCGACATTAAAACACCCTTACGTGCCCCCAAAATGGTCCTTCCCGAAAAGATTCTGCTGGGGCTTCACTGATAACATAACTCTCTGTATGTTATGTGGTGGTCCTGAATAGATTCAAAATGGCAACTGTGGTCGATTTACGGCCTATGAATGTCATCCCGGCTCCGAAAATACTCATATTGGGTGGTATTTGGCCATTTTTGGCTGATTTTCATGAACCAGAAGTTGCCACCTTGGATTTCAAAACGACGTCTAGGGTCGATTTCAGGTCATCCTGATTTCGGAAATACCCATAACCGTATATATTACTTTTTAACGAGTTCTGAAAACACATGCGTCTCATCGACGTCAGTAATGACAAGAATTCGAAAATAGTTGTCAAGGGCTGGCATATAGAAAACTTCTGAAATTCATTGATTATTCATTTTTTTATTTATTTCGTCAAGCAAATGTAGACTACAGTTATAATAATACAATGTTTTCTTATATTCTATACATTATTTCCAGTAGTTCGTCGTTTTTTATGTGATTTCTGCCCATGGTGATGTCGATATTTTCGCAGTGCTGATTATAGTGACGCATCATGCGATTTATTGGGCCATTTTTTGAGTAGTTTGTTCTGTGAGAATTTTCCGAAAATATTTTACGATTTCTTAATTGACGACTGGGTGCATAAAAATTTAGTTGTGATAATAATTGAGTAGATTGCACGCGTTGAGAAATAATGTCATTGATAAAATAAAGCATTGAAAGATCGCGGCGTTCTTTAAGTGATTGTATGTCTATAAGCATGCAGCGTGCTTCATTTGATGGTAAGGGAAATGATGTCCAATTTAGCTTACGAAGCGCGTACAAAAGAAATTGTTTTTGGACAGATTCAATGCGTTCTTCATGTGTGGCAATATAGGGATTCCATACAATGTTACAGTATTCCAAAATTGGTCGGACGTATGTTATATATAATAGTTTGATTGTATATGGGTCTTGAAAATTGTGGTCGAAGCGTTTTATAAAGCCCAGCATACTATTTGCTTTGTTGATAATTGTATTATAATGTTCTATGAATGTAAGTTTGGAGTCTAAGATTACGCCTAGGTCCCTTACGATTTTGCATTTTTCTACTGGTTGGTTTCCTAAGAAAATGTTTGTAGGTGGTGTTACTGTTTCTTTGCTAAAGGCTATTGAATTACATTTTTTAATGTTGAGTTGTAATAGGCTTTTGTTGCACCAAGTGTAGAATACATTAATTTCATTCTGGAATATTTTGAAGTCTTCTGCATTGGTTATTTCTATAAAGAGCTTCATGTCATCAGCATATACAAGCACATGTATTGACTTAAGAAGGAAGGAAATGTCATTTACGTATAATATAAAAAGAAGAGGGCCCAGGTGGGAACCTTGAGGAACCCCAGAAGTTACTTCTATTGGGTTTGAAAAGGAATTTTGAAAGCGGACTATTTGTGTTCGTTTTGTTAAGTATGACTGCAGCCATTCCAAAAATTTTGTTTCAGTTCCGTATTTTTCGAGCTTGAGGAGCAATAATGGTATGTCGATTCTGTCAAATGCCTTGCTAAAGTCCGTATAAAGAGCTTCTACGTGGTTACCGTTGTCCATTACAGTCAGAGTGAAGGTTATGAATTCCAAAAGATTTGTGGTAGTTGATCGGCCTTTGTAAAAGCCGTGCTGTTGAGTTGTAATTTGGTGTTTCACTTGTTGAAAGATTTTTTCATTAATTATTGATTCAAATAATTTTGGAATGCATGAAATAATGGCAATTCCACGATAATTACGAATGTCAGATTTAGCGCCAGATTTGAAAATTGGCACTAAATATGAAGTTTTCCAGAGTTCTGGGAAAATTCCATTCTTCAGGGACATGTTAAAAAGGTGTTGTAAGGGTGTAGATAGTTCTTCTGCCAAGTTTTTGAGAAAAATTGGAGCTATTATGTCAGGTCCAGGACCTTTCGTAGCGTCTAAATTTTTAAGTGTGTTTTGAATTTCGAATTCAGATATTTGATTGACAGATAAAGAATTCGAAAATTCAGGAAAATACGAGAAGTATTCGCGGTCGCGATCTGTTTCTTCATATGTGGTGTAAATTTCTTGAAAAAAAGTGGCGAATAGACTACATATTTCCAGTGGTCGGCACCATTCCGCTAATTCGCTAATTCGCTAATTCGCTAATTAGCGACGCTAAAATTTAGTTAGCGATTTAGCGATTTCGCTAATTTTTGAGCTGGTTAGCGAAACTGTTAGCGTCGCTAAAATTATGGCCTTCGAAACGCTAATCGCTAATTCGCTAAATTTTGTGGAGAAGCGACAATAGAAATATTTAGAAAAACTGTGAATTGCTGATGGCGTACGTAAATTGCTTCGAAAGATGAACATACTTTACTGCAAAAGTTACTTTTGTCAGTTTTTTACCCTAGAATGGAGTTCCAGTTATCGTACAAGCCACAGGAGCATTTTGAAAAACAAGCACAAGGTCTAGATTGAATTTTTGGCACACCAAGTACTTTGGTAAATTGCAATGCGCCTGAAATTATGACAACTTTGATTCTACTTTTTCGATTCGGATAATAATTGAATTTTCATGAAAACATTCCTAAGAGTATCTATTTTCAATGCAAGCTAAATAACTTTTGTTATTCTTGTTTTTACAAAATCAAATATTTATACCGTTGAACCTCTTACTGTAAATAGCTATAAAAAGTAATTGTTTTCGTTTGTTTAACCAAAAGAGATCAAAGTGGTCCAAATCTTACAAAACACGAGCAATAAATATAGCGATATGACTATTTACATATTAAAAAGTTAGCGATTAGCGATTAGCGAAAGTTCCGCTAATGTGGGTTTAGCGTTTAGCGTTTAGCGATTATCGAGCTAAATTTTCCGGTTAGCGACTTAGCGATTAGCGTCGCTAAATTTTCGGTTAGCGGTGCCCACCACTGCATATTTCATTACTAGTTTGTCCTACATTACTGTCAAGATGCATTCGTGATGGAAAGTTGTTACTTTTTAGTTTGGTTTTTACGTAATTAAAGAAGTTCTTAGGGTAAGACTTGATTTGATGTTCATTGAAACTCTTCTGAACATTTCAACATGGTCACTCTTAAGCCGACTGTTAAGTGTACAGGACGATTGCTGGGCTAGCGTTACGATCCGACTGACACTAACAGTCTTTCCCTTGCCGAGACTCGAGCCTACGACAACTGGCTTGTTAGGCCAGCATCGTACCTTGAGAGGCCTACCTAACAGTTTCATCAAATCGTCGTTTGAAGCTTTGTTTACAAAAATGTTTATGTAAATTAATAATCAGGGTAGCCACTCTACCAGGAAAAGCGGGAAAAAGACGATAATTTCAAATCACCGGAAAAAAGACGGGAAAAGCGGGAAATTAGGCTTCACATCAGGATAATCATCCTCCTGCATGTCTTCTACTAATGTTGCCAATAAATCAGTTGTAGTAAACTAATTCCCAGATCTGGAGAATTATTTATTTTAATAATTATTCTTGTTTTCCAAATTATAACGATCTAAAATTGATACCATTAAAAAACTATTTTGGCAACACAGTTTTTTATATATCTTAGAATTTTCAAGACGATTTCGTTAGGATGTGTTGTATACTGTTTTAAAAAAGGAGCTCAAATTTATCGAATTCCTGAAAAATTGTCATGCTTTCGTTTAGAAATGTATTTTTGCTTTGCTTTGCTTTACCATAAAATATTTAATAATTTTAACAGTTCCATGTGAATTTTTTCATTGGTCACTTTGAGGCTCTTCTTCCCGAAGTTTGCTTGAGAACAAATTTTGCATGAGAAGACAAAACTTCTAAGCTCTGATCTAAAACGATCGATGTTCAATTTTTTTCCATACATTCCATTGGCATTTAAGTTGACAGAGAGAAAAAGCAGAAGGAAGATTGTCAACGATTTTTAGATAAAAAGGGTGCAAATTGTGCAGGTCTCCATGCAGGTACTTGCTAAAGTCGATGAACAGTTAAAGGAAGAAAAATTTTGAAGAAGAAATATTTTTCATAGTTCCAATAACACTATTCTCACAAGGATATAAATAAACATGTAAAATTAATGTTTTTCACATATTTTTTAATAATAAAGCACCGAGAAAATTTAAAACCTATCATCGGGAAAACCGGGAAAAAAGCGGAAAATCGAAAATTGATTTTGAGTGGTCACCCTGCATTAAAAAACTCTTACTTGAGTCTATTCCATGTTTCTACAGAGGATGTTGTTCAGACTTTCCGACAACATTTTTAATGACATTCAACTTATGTTTGAATGTTAGACCTGAAATCGAGTTGAGGGATTTTCTTACTTTTTCGATTGTTTCTACGTTATCGAGTTTGGCGCTATACGCGAGTTACATATATTTAATCGTATTAATAACCTTTTTTTCTAGCTAAAACCTATCTCGTCCTTTTGAATTATTTTCAACAAGATTTTTTTTGCAAATTTTAGTAAAACTTTCTATGGTTTGTAACTCACGAGGATTATTAATTACTCATTGAATGTTCCGACAATATACGGGATTAAATGGTTATCCATCACTTTTCATATCTTAAGTATTTATCCACATTTCTCAAATCTCGTCATTCAATTCTCACTTTTTATGTTTAACTTATGTTTCACAGGAATTTTACTCGTCATAATCATACTCTTTTCAACGAGAAAAAATCAGTGCTACGGGTATTTTACATTTGTATATAAGAATTTCCAAACAACATTTTTGGTTAGCATCATTCCTAAACATGGCCGCAGTAAGTCAACTGTCCTGCGTTTTAAGCTAAATACAAACAAGTTATACATATCAGCATGACATTTTAAAGATGGTAATAATTTTACCATGTTGAATCATAAGTTTTCATTGTTTTTTTTTTTTTCGGCGCGGATTTAGTTTTCACGGCGCGAATCCAAAACCCGTGGCGCGGATTTTGCGGATTCAAAATTAAGGTTTTTGTAACAACCCTGTATATATATATATATATATATATATATATATATATATATATATATATATATATATATATATATATATATATATATATATTTATATATATACATATATATATATAAGTTATATATATATATATATATATATATATATATATATATATATATATATATATATATATATATATATATATATATATATATATATAATTTTAATTTAAGGAGTAAATGTAGTAATGAAGATAGAAAATTAAACTAACTGAAAATATGATTGTAGAAACTACGAAAAATATAGTTCAGCAGGTGGGACTCGAACCCACAACTTCCAATATATATATATATATATATATATATATATATATATATATATATATATATATATATATATATATATATATATATATATATATATATATATATATATATATATATATATATATATATATATATATATATATATATATATATATATATATATTTGATTGCTGTCTCTAACCGCTTTTTTAGCTATATAGACCCTGCTCCCGTTTGTGATACACTCGAACAGCTGTGGATTATGGTTTCGATGCCGCTTCACAAAGTCAGTGTCGGTGTTATCTATTTGCATCCCGACCGCAAAGCTGATGTTACTGCCATCTGTTTTGTCTTCATTAAACTTTTTTTGCCCGATGAAAACAATGCAAACTAGTTCAGGAAATTTTCGATACCGAAAAAAAACATTTTTTTGATGCCGAATGTCTTAGAAATGCAGAACACGTCAAGATCTGGTGTTATCTAAAAAAACGAAAAAAAAACGACTTTCTGGGACTTAGACATTTTTGAGTTGCGAAACAATCTCATTTCACTTTTCCTATTCTCAATTTCACTTCACTGTCAATCTCACTCCACGGAGGTGGTTTTTGTCACCCCACTTGAGGTGGAACTGGGAATAGGTCTAAAAAAGTGAAGTGAGCGTGAGAGTGAAATATGGTGCTTATTACGGGAGTCACTTCACGGTGAAATCAGAGTGAAGTGAATAAAGTCCTATTACGGGACTCACGTAAGTGAGAAAAACGTCGCAAAGTGTCATCTGCCGCGGAATCTGGGTTATTGGTGCTTATTACGGGAGTCACTTCACGGTGAAATCAGAGTGAAGTGAACAAAACCCTATTACGGGACTCACGTAAGTGAGAAAAACGTCGCAAAGTCACATCTGCTGCGGAATCTGGGTTATTATGAGTGTCATATCAGTGAAGTGAGAACGGAAAAAGCGACGTTTCGCGTGGAATTATTTCACGACCATTTTGAACGGTGGAATGATTCCACGAAGATGCCATACACGCTGCTTTATTTCAACTCTAATTTGAATAGGATCTACTCAGTTTGGTATTCTTATGCAAAATGTCAAAAATGAGTTATCGGGTACTGGATAATTGAGTAACATTTACCCAAATTTTCATAATTACCATGTTTACTCAGTTTTGAGTTATTATCCATGATGTTTACTCACCCCTGAGTAATGTATATGTCAAAAGTTTTCAACAGCGATATTATCTGTTTCCGAAGAACAATTGGTGTCGCTTTTTATTGGTTTGCTAGCAGTAAGTATTTGATCTTTCATCAAATCAATAATTTCCTAATCAATTACATTACAAACAACATATAACAATATTCCATAACAATTTCAGGCCAACATCATTATTGCAGAGGATTTGAAAACATAAAAAACATCTCTTCAAAATGAACAACCGCATGTTGTGTGTCCTGCGATGCCGTTTTAAGTCGGGCTTTTATTCGTGATAATGAACGGAAACATTTGTATCGATATACAGTGCCCAATACATGCAATCGATACAATTTAAATCCTTCGCAGTGTTTGGTGACGGATCATGACGGATTTTCTGGTGTGCGTACTGTACAAAAACATGAGCCACAGTTCACGGGCAACTGTGAACCGGTTGGTTGGATCTATGATTTTGATTGTTCTGAATTTATTTTATTTATTGAGTCAGATTTACAAAAACCAGAAATCATCAAATTTCCAAATTTAGGCAAACTGGGTAACTTGTGCTCATTTTCGTTAATTCCTGGTTTGCATAAACAGAGTAGATTCTAATCAGTTTTTGACGTATGACGCCCTTACTCAGAAGTGAGTAGCCGTAAAAGTACTCAAATTAGGGTACCTCCACTTTTTTCAAAAATGGGTCATATCTAATTCACTTTAGAGTAACAAATAATGAGCGTGCGGTTCACCTAACTGATATTTCTGCACGTTAATATTTTGTGCCGAAACTTCAGTTAGGTTGAACCGAGATTTTCGAAAAAATGTGACAGCTGTCATTTTTTTTCTAACCGAGCACTCAGTGGTGCCGTTCTCGGCAAAAATTACCGAGACCCGGCAAAAAAATTTAAGTGTGAATATTTTTAAAGGAATTATTTCAGATATCAATTGAAATGAAAAACCACCAATTAAACGCAAATCATCATTTGTTTATTCATAAATGATAAAAAGTAGTCCAATGAACATAGTTCAAACAACTTCAACATCTTCTGCCTTGGCGGCTTCTTTTGAATCAGCAGCGATACGGTTAACAGTTGCTCGGGAACTGTTGTTTAATCATTTATATAAGGTACTTGACATGAAGTCCGTAATCATGTGCAAATCTGTTGGAATTTTGATTCCAAACATTGATTTGAATCTGGTACATCAAAGGAAATCTATCTGGTAACGACAACGAACATTCGACCTGTTTCGAAAGGCCTTACTAATACAAGCAATGTGAGGTTGCTCTTTCTCGAAAGATGCCAGGTACATTTTAAAATCTTCGACGCCGTTAGTGGCTCGGGCTCGAACCAATTTACAACTTTGAGTAACACTCTAGAAATAACTCGAAACTGAAATAACTGATAAAACGTCGAATATACGAATATACTGCTTTTACTACTTGAAAACTTTTGACATTCGCACATATTACGCAAAAATGAGTAAATACGGCTATGGAGAGAAACTGAGTAAATATTACTCAGTTTAAACAATCAGTGTTACTCAGTTTTTGACTATTAGCATAGAAATATAAAAAAGAGTAGATGTTACTCAGATTAGGGTAAAATTGAAGGAGCGTGTAGATGAAATTTTGCCACCCACTTAGATTTTATTGCCGAGAACTCAACAGCTGATAAATTCAGCGAAATATTCTACAAGTTTCCGGCAAAATATTTAAGAACATCGGCAAATGAAATGTCAATGCTTGCTGGTTTACGGTAGATCGATATATTTACCGAATGTTCGTCGAAATATATTGCTGACATCCGCAACAGAATCGACGAAAGGAAGTTTGCCGAGACAAATTAAGTGTGCGCAGAGCGGGGGCCTAGTGTGGTTGGTAACGTCTCCGCCAACCACGCTCGACGCCTGGGTTCGAATCCCACCGCCGACATAGGTGTCGATGGTTGTGAGGTGGCGTGATCCACTCACAACCAACCCAACTGGTCTAGATTCAATCCTAGCCGACACCGGGAGATTTTCTGAGGCGAAAAATCTCTGGGATCACGCCTTCCATCGCATGAGGAAGTAAAGCCGTTGGCGCCGGTCCGTTAATAAACGGGTCGTGAGTTAGGGTCCTGGGTGTGGAGTCGCCTCCCTGGGCGTCGGTGATTGGCCACAACAGTGGCGGAACCAGACCGACGGAAAATAAGCGAGAATAAAAAAAAAAAAAAAATTAAGTGTGCATGTAAATCTGTTGAAAACAGAGACAGTGATGGCCCAAACAGAATGGATACGTTTGCGTTGCGTTGACGTGAATTGACAGTAAATGTATGGGCTTACTGTCAAATTACCGCAAACGCAGCCGTAACGTATCCATTGTGTTAAGGCCTTGAATGACAAAATTTAATTCTAATCTTACGATACTGCGAATGAAAATTCAAACAACCGGACGAGTTAAACAGTTTGTTTTGGAAAGTTTTCGGGTTTTACGCCGGGAGTGCTTTCTACGGAGTAGTTTCAAGCCGAAGCTCATTCTGAAGATTGTATAATAAGGGCAATAGCAGGCAAAATTCTGTCAATTTTTAAATTTTCAAAACTTCACGAAAAATGAATCAATTTTGACAAAACAGGTTTCATTTTACTGAAAAACTGTCCTAGTTTCCTAGTATTACTTGAGAACTGTACGTGACCAAGGGTCACTGGTAATGTTTCGGATTTCCGGAGTGTGTGCCAAAGTGTATACATTTTTGCAACGCGTAGAACTTTTTCTGACATCTTGTTTCACTTAGGTTTATATGTTGTCAATAAATCAGAATTTATTACGAGTTCATTGGTAGCCAAAGATTGAAAATTCGCCAAGTAATCATCGAGGGGTATGGGTGTTGATTTTGGCGGTTTTTTAGCTGTTGGGTACTAAAGATTATCGGTGTCCGTGTTGCATATTTCACTTATTGATTCCTCGCATCTAAAAATCAGCCATACTACATTGTGACCGCTTACAATAGGCTGAAGCTGTGATCACATCCAACGCTGCGAAAAAGTTTGCAAACACCAGCAATGGAAAATAAAAAACAGTGCGGCGCCTGTGAATTGGTGATCAACGATCTAGAGCCTTTACGCTGCGGGTTCTGCGAAACATTGTTTCACATCAGCCAGCAGTGCTGTGGCATTAATCTTCGACCGTGCAGAGATATTTTTGCACAAGGTAAAGTTTTGTTTATCTGCCCCGAATGCAGGAGTATGCTAAACGGAAGAAGCATCCGTGCCTACATGGCCGATTTAGATTCTTCCCAATCGAACAGCACAAACGGCTTTGCCACGCAATTACAACAACTATCTGGCCTGGTTGAAGCGTTAAGCCAACATTGGACAACATTTCTTCTGCCTCGACACAAAACAAATATTCTGCTGCTTCGCCTTTGCTCGGTGTACGAAGTGAGAATGGAACCCCAGTTTGGCCGAGATTGAGTGCAAAACGTCGTCGCGGTGATTATGACCAACCCCTCGTCCAGCTTCCAATAAAGTCACAAAAGCAATTGATCTTGAAAATCTTTCGGTGCCTTTTATCATGCCTGCTGCTCCGAAACCAGTGTTCTGGCTTCATTTGTCTGAATTTCAACCATTGATAACCGATAATGATGTCGAAAAGATCGTTTCCCGCTGTTTGGACATAAATGACCCAATAAATGTAACAACAGGCCCTCAACGCTGAAATTTGGCCAGCTGGTTTAATGTTTAGGGGGTTTATGGACCAGCCAAAAAACCCGATACGGCCGATGAACATTGCGACCCGGCAATAACATTTGCCGAAACACCTTGCGTAAACCTCTGTAACGACAATTCAAATAAAATGCGATGTAACGTGGACGGCAGGAACCAACTGGTTCCTGCCAAAGGCGAGTATTTAATGAATTTTGATCTCCCCCCGCACTCAATGACTGTACCTTGCAGCGCAGCAGCGATTGTGTGGGCGGGCACATCTGGACCTTCTACCAAAATGTACGCGGCTTGAGAACTAAGATTAACGACCTGCTTCTAGCAGCGAGCGACTGCAACTATGACGTGATCATCATGACCGAGACTGGAATTGACAATAGCATTACCTCGCAGCTACTTTTTGGTGCAGGCTTCAATGTTTTTCGATGTGATCGGAGCCCAGCCAACAGCAACAAAGTTCGCTTCGGTGGCGTTTTGATCGCTATTGCGCAACAATATGCCAGCCGTGAAGTACCACTATCACGCGGACAAAGTTTGAAACAAGTTTGTGTCTCTGCGACAATTAAGGGAAAGAAGTTTTATTTGTGCGCAATCTACATTCCACCGGACAAAAGCCAAGACGTGAGTGTAATCAATGAGTATATTTTCTCAATGCATGAGCTTTGCGAAAAATGTCTTCCTAATGACGCTGTTTTGGTGTGTGGAGATTTTAATCAACCACGAAAGCGTTGGAGCCTTATTGAGGATTGTGTTCAATGCGATTCTCTTCGACTACCGGCGGCTAGCAGCACTCTTTTGGATGGAATGGATTATTTGTGCCTCCACCAAAGAAACCTAATCTGCAACTCGCTCAATCGCACTCTTGGTTTAGTTTTTTGTACGCCCAATTGTGAAGCCGTGTTCATAACTGCTCCGTTCCGCTTCTACCCGTTGACTCACATCATCCTCCGCTCGAGATAATTCTTCCAATACAAGCAGTATGTGAAGAATCAGTTGAAAGTCGAAATGAGCGGCCTTTGAACTTCCGTAAAATAGATTTTGCTGCTATTTCACAATACTTGACCACCATTGACTGGAATGCGCTTTTACCGAATGATGTTGATGAAATGGCAGATTCGTTCTGCTCTATATTGCACAATTGGCTGACTGCGAATGTTCCGCGAATCCGTCCCCGAGATCACCCGCCTGGGGCACTCACCGTTTAAGCGAATTAAAACGTGCGCGCAATACTTGTCAACGGAATTTACGCCGTTTCAGAAATCCTGGCAATCATAAGAAGTTTCAATTGGCTAGTAAAGCATATCGACTTATGAATTCCTGTCTCTACAAATCATACGTACTAAGAGTACAGATAAGCTTAACGAGAAATCCACGTGATTTTTGGCGTTCTATTGATTCCAAGCGAAAATGTCCTGTAATACCAAAGAATGTCTATTTCAATGAGACTACATCTGCTGATGTTACGCATTCTTGCCAGTTGTTTGCTGAGCATTTTGCATCAGTATTCTCAAAGAATCCTGCTTCAAGAACGGAGATAAGTGACGCCATCCGCGATGTTACCGTTGACTTAATCGATCTCAACGCGTTTGCTGTGGATGTAGAAACGGTTTTGATTGCAGCGAAAAAATTGAAACGATCGTTCGCTCCTGGTCCTGATGGTCTGCCAGCTGTTGTGATATGCCGGTGTATCGCCTCTTTAGCGCTACCATTGAGTATTATTTTCAACCGTTCGTTCCAGCAGATGAAATTCGCTCGCATCTGGAAGCAGTCTTTTATGACTCCTGTTTTTAAACGTGGTGATCGTTACAATGTGATTAATTATCGAGGGATCACGAGCCTATCCGCAGCCTCAAAACTGTTGGAAATTATAGTGCGTGAAACTATGCTCGATGTCACGAAAAGCTATATCTCAATTGACCAACACGGCTTTATGCCTGGTAGATCGGTTACAACGAATTTGATGAAATTTACGTCAGAATGTATAATTAATATGGAGTAAAAAACGCAAGTCGATGCTATATATACAGATTTGAAGGCAGCTTTTGACAAAATTGACCATCAAATACTGCTTAACAAGTTGTCTCGGCTTGGGATTTCTACTCAATTGGTGTCCTGGCTAGAATCATACTTAACGAATCGTGAACTTCGGGTACGGATTAATGGTTGCGTATCGAGAGCATTTACAAACAATTCCGGTGTCCCACAAGGTAGTAATCTTGGTCCGCTACTATTCATTCTATTCTTCAATGATGCTGCTTTGATTTTGAATAGAGGTTGTTTTAAATTGGTGTATGCTGACGATTTGAAATTATATGCTGTTATACAAACGCAGGAGGACTGCCGCCGTTTACAAACCTGTCTAAGTTTTTTTGTTGATTGGTGTCACAGAAACAAATTGATTGTTAGCGTAGAAAAATGTCAAGTCATCTCGTTCCATCGTAAATCACAACCAATTATCCATGGTTATCATTTTGACGGCATTACGCTCACCAGAGTAACCGAAGTGACTGATTTCGGTATCCTGCTGGACTCGAAAATGACGTTTGATTTGCACCGCTCAGGGTTGATTTCTAAAGCAACAAGACAGTTGGGATTTGTATCCAAGGTGGCTAAGGACTTTTCTGAGCCGCATTGTTGGAAGGCATTGTTCTGTGCAACTGTACGACCGATTTTAGAAAATGCTAGTATTGTATGGAACCCCTACCAGATCACGTGGAATCCTAGGATATAACGGGTTCAAAAACGGTTTATTTGTTTGTCACTGCGGAACTTACCATGGAGAAACCCCGACAACTTGCCACTAGTGATGTCCGATTACTTCTCGATTAATCGAGTTAATGACATCTGTCAAATATTGGTTTTCGAGATTCTCGGCAAAAGAGATTCAGCCAAGATGGTTGCCGAGCACTCGGCTGTCCAAATCTCGGCACAAACAATGCCGAGATTCGGCGAAATTTTTTAAGTGTGTACATTTTTGCAACGCGTAGAACTTTTTCTGACATCTTGTTTCACTTAGGTTTATATGTTGTTAATAAATCAGAATTTATTACGAGTTCATTGGTAGCCAAAGATTGAAAATTCGCCAAGTAATCATCGAGGTATGAATTTATTGGGTATGGGTGTTGATTTTGGCGCTTTTTTCCCTGTTGGGTACTAATTTTCTTTGAGCTTGCAGCACTCTAGCAGAATTCAATCGAACATTGTGGGTGTTTACGTCTTATCAAACCAAGCAACTTTGCGAACTTGCGTTTTTTGAAGTAGAATACTTCTCTCAGGAAGTTCGGCTACATAGGGATGTGAAATGAAAATCTAAAACCGAAAAAAGTGAAAAATATGTCCATTTTCAAATGCTAATAAATCGGTTAGTATTCGATGGATTTCCTTCGTTCTTGCAGCAATAGATTGGAACAACAGCAACGCTGCTGCTTATAGTACGTTTGTTGTAAATTGATGATTAGTTTTTTTCGCTTTTAAACTGTGTTATATTCTGCTGATCGTTTCGGTCTTTCGTTAATTGGCTTGTTTATCAACTATGTTTGATCTGTAAAGTGGAGTACTGAAGATAATCGGTGTCCGTGTTGCATATTTCACTTATTGATTCCTCGCATCTAAAAATCAGCCATACTACATTGTGACCGCCTACAACAGGCTGAAGCTGTGATCACATCCAACGCTGCGAAAAAGTTTGCAAACACCAGCAATGGAAAATAAAAAACAGTGCGGCGCCTGTGAATTGGTGATCAACGATCTAGAGCCTTTACGCTGCGGGTTCTGCGAAACATTGTTTCACATCAGCCAGCAGTGCTGTGGCATTAATCTTCGACCGTGCAGAGATATTTTTGCACAAGGTAAAGTTTTGTTTATCTGCCCCGAATGCAGGAGTATGCTAAACGGAAGAAGCATCCGTGCCTACATGGCCGATTTAGATTCTTCCCAATCGAACAGCACAAACGGCTTTGCCACGCAATTACAACAACTATCTGGCCTGGTTGAAGCGTTAAGCAAAAAAGTGGACAACATTTCTTCTGCCTCGACACAAAACAAATATTCTGCTGCTTCGCCTTTGCTCGGTGTACCAAGTGAGATTGGAACACCAGTTTGGCCGAGATTGAGTGCAAAACGTCGTCGCGGTGATTATGACCAATCCACTCGTCCAGCTTCCAATAAAGGCACAAAAGCAATTGATTTTGAAAATCTTTCGGTGTCTTTTATCATGCCTGCTGCTCCGGAACCAGTGTTCTGGCTTCATTTGTCTGGATTTCAACCATTGATAACCGATAATTATGTCGAAAAAATCGTTTCCCGCTGTTTGGACATAATTGACCCAATAAATGTAACTCGTCTTGTGCCGAAAGGAAAGGATGTTTCACAAATGACTTTCCTGTCTTTTAAAATTGGTCTTGATCCGTCGTTAAAACAACAGGCCCTCAACGCTGAAATTTGGCCAGCTGGTTTAATGTTTAGGGAGTTTATGGACCAGCCAAAAAACCCGATATGGCCGATGAACATTGCGACCCGGCAATAACATTTGCCGAAACACCTTGCGTAAACCTCTGTAACGACAATTCGAATAAAATGCGATGTAACGTGGACGGCAGGAACCAACTGGTTCCTGCCAAAGGCGAGTATTTAATGAATTTTGAACTCCCCCCGCACTCAATGACTGTACCTTGCAGCGCAGCAGCGATTGTGTGGGCGGGCACATCTGGACCTTCTACCAAAATGTACGCGGCTTGAGAACTAAGATTAACGACCTGCTTCTAGCAGCGAGCGACTGCAACTATGACGTAATCATCATGACCGAGACTGGAATTGACAATAGCATTACCTCGCAGCTACTTTTTGGTGCAGGCTTCAATGTTTTTCGATGTGATCGGAGCCCAGCCAACATCAACAAAGTTCGCTTCGGTGGCGTTTTGATCGCTATTGCGCAACAATATGCCAGCCGTGAAGTACCACTATCACGCGGACAAAGTTTGGAACAAGTTTGTGTCTCTGCGACAATTAAGGGAAAGAAGTTTTATTTGTGCGCAATCTACATTCCACCGGACAAAAGCCATGACGTGAGTGTAATCAATGAGTATATTTCCTCAATGCATGAGCTTTGCGAAAAATGTCTTCCTAATGACGCTGTTTTGGTGTGTGGAGATTTTAATCAACCACGAATGCGTTGGAGCCTTATTGATGATTGTGTTCAATGCGATTCTCTTCGACTACCGGCGGCTAGCAGCACTCTTTTGGATGGAATGGATTATTTGTGCCTCCACCAAAGAAACCTAATCTGCAACTCGCTCAATCGCACTCTTGATTAAGTTTTTTGTACGCCCAATTGTGACGCCGTTGTTCATAACTGCTCCGTTCCGCTTCTACCCGTTGACTCACATCATCACCCGCCCGAGATAATTCTTCCAATACAAGCAGTATGTGAAGAATCAGTTGAAAGTCGAAATGAGCGGCCTTTGAACTTCCGTAAAATAGATTTTGCTGCTCTTTCACAATATTTGACCACCATTGACTGGAATGCGCTTTTACCGAATGATGTTGATGAAATGGCAGATTCGTTCTGCTCTATATTGAACAATTGGCTGACTGCGAATGTTCCGCGAATCCGTCCCCCGAGATCACCCGCCTGGGGCACTCACCGTTTAAGCGAATTAAAACGTGCGCGCAATACTTGTCAACGGAATTTACGGCGTTTCAGAAATCCTGGCAATCATAAGAAGATTCAATTGGCTAGTAAAGCATATCGACTTATGAATTCCTGTCTCTACAAATCATACGTACTAAGAGTACAGATAAGCTTAACGAGAAATCCACGTGATTTTTGGCGTTTTATTGATTCCAAGCGAAAATGTCCTGTGATACCAAAGAATTCTATTTCAATGAGACTACATCTGCTGATGTTACGCATTCTTGCCAGTTGTTTGCTGAGCATTTTGCATCAGTATTCTCAAAGAATCCTGCTTCAATAACGGAGATAAGTGACGCCATCCGCGATGTTCCCGTTGACTTAATCGATCTCAACGCATTTGCTGTGAATGTAGAAACGGTTTTGACTGCAGCGAAAAAATTGAAACGATCGTTCGCTCCTGGTCCTGATGGTCTGCCAGCTGTTGTGATATGCCGGTGTATCGCCTCTTTAGCGCTACCATTGAGTATTATTTTCAACCGTTCGTTCCAGCAGATGAAATTCCCTCGCATCTGGAAGCAGTCTTTTATGACTCCTGTTTTTAAACGTGGTGATCGTTACAATGTGATTATTTATCGAGGGATCACGAGCCTATCCGCAGCCTCAAAACTGTTGGAAATTATAGTGCGTGAAACTATGCTCGATGTCACGAAAAGCTATATCTCAATTGACCAACACGGCTTTATGCCTGGTAGATCGGTTACAACGAATTTGATGAAATTTACGTCAGAATGTATAATTAATATGCAAGCCGATGCTATATATACAGATTTGAAGGCAGCTTTTGACAAAATTGACCATCAAATACTGCTTAACAAGTTGTCTCGGCTTGTGATTTCTACTCAATTGGTGTCCTGGCTAGAATCATACTTAACGAGTCGTGAACTTCGGGTACGGATTAATGGTTGCGTATCGAGGGCATTTACAAACAATTCCGGTGTCCCACAAGGTAGTAATCTTGGTCGGCTACTATTCATTCTATTCTTCAATGATGCTGCTTTGATTTTGAATAGCGGTTGTTTTAAATTGGTGTATGCTGACGATTTGAAATTATATGCTGTTATACAAACGCAGGAGGACTGTCGCCGTTTACAAACCTGTCTAAGTTTGTTTGTTGATTGGTGCCACAGAAACAAATTGATTGTTAGCGTGGAAAAATGTCAAGTCATCTCGTTCCATCGTAAATCACAACCAATTATCCATGATTATCATATTGACGGCATTACGCTCACCAGAGTAACCGAAGTGACTGATTTGGGTATCCTGCTGGACTCGAAAATGACATTTGATTTGCACCGCTCAGGGTTGATTTCTAAAGCAACAAGACAGTTGGGATTTGTATCCAAGGTGGCTAAGGACTTTTCTGAGCCGCATTGTTGGAAGGCATTGTACTGTGCAACTGTACGACCGATTTTAGAAAATGCTAGTATTGTATGGAACCCCTACCAGATCACGTAGAATCTTAGGATAGAACGGGTTCAAAAACGGTTTATTCGTTTGGCACTGCGGAACTTACCATGGAGAAACCCCGACAACTTGCCAGTGCCACCATACCCTGATAGATGCCGACTACTGGGCTTAGACACTCTGGAACGCTGAAGAAAAATACAACAATGTTTGTTCATCGCTAAGCTACTAAATGGAGAATTAGATGCCCCGGCACTGCTCCAAATGGTAAATTTTCGTTTCCCGAACAGATATCTCCGAAACGCAACATTACTGCAACCTGTTTTTCACCGCACTTTGTTCGGAAAAAAAGAACCATTCACAGCGTGTGTTCGTGGCTTTACCGCTGTTGAAGACCACTTCCAGTTTGACGAACCAACCCGATATTTTATAAGTAGACTCCAAACTGTGATTAGTTAGTAAATTTATTCATTAAGACTATTTATTGTCAGATGGATTATTCAAATACAAATACAAATACAAAATCTTCTAAGATTCTTCCCAAAATAAGATAATTGTAATTTTATTATTCACACTATTGTACTATTGAAAATAGTCAAGCCTTTTCAAAACGAAAAATTCGACCTCTGATTGGTCGTTATATGCTTGCTTCCCAAGTATGGTCGACAGGATCATATACCTTGCAATTGAAAACATGCTATTTGGCCTATATAAGAGCTTGTTTCAGCCGGAGCCGCTCATAATAGTTCTAGACAGCGACAACAGCAGTCGTCCTTCCTTAGCAGCAGCACTAGCCCTGTGGTTGGTCACCACGTCTCAGGAGCAGCGCGGTTTTTCTCAGCGTGTGTCGCCAGACAGCCATTATTCCCCCCGTGTTGGGGCAGCATGAAGATTGCCATCAGGAAATCCAATTTTGAACATCAAAATGCCTTTTTGAAGGCAAACAAGTCATTGAAAGTTAATATTTTTTGTCAACGCAAGCAAGCATTCTGTGTTGCATCCTAGTAATTTAAATTTGTCGCACCCGTCTAATTTACTGAATGTGAAATAGCTTCCACAGTGCATGTTGTCCGTGTATCTTAATTCCCCCAATGTTAGGGCAGCTCAAAGGTTGTAATTAGCAACCGATTTTGAACCGCAAAATGCTTTTTGCAAAAAAGGCAAATAAAAAAATAATTGAAGATTAATAATTTTCTGGCATCAACACAAGCAAACATTCTGTGCGGGATGCAATCAAATTCTGTTGTAGTTGTCTAATTTTTACTTTATTTAGTAAACCCCCCACTGTAGGGGCAGCGCAAAGGCTGCGATCAGCATAACCGACATTGAATAATAAACTGCCCTGTTAGAACGCATTCACAAAAGCAGTTAGTTCGACTATGCAGAGCTAATATGAAGTCGATTCAATCAATCAGCATAAACAGAATTTCGTCGTCTCCCAGCTGCCAAGTTACAACATGATGCAACACGCAACAGCGAGCAAACGAAATCGGTTGATGTTACAAACCGCGATAAGATACGGGTTAAAACCGTTGCGTGTGTGAGAGCACCATCGGTGTTTATTCGCTGGATACAAATTTCAAATGCGAATTGTGGAATAATTTGTCTGAAGAACATTAGGGAATGGAACAACTGAACTGATAGGGCGTGGCCTATTACGTAGCACCCTTCGGCTATAAAAGAGTGTTTCTGGGAAAACTAGCTACATTCATTAGTCGGAAGGTGAGCTGGATGGACCGTCCACAACGTTGACAGCAGCAGCGGCAGATACCAGCACTCAGCGGTAACAGAATATATCAGCGGGTTGCGCCTATGGCTGCCTTCAAATTAAACAAATCACTTGCCCTGTGGTCGGTCATCACGTCTCAGGCCCCTGCCTGAGAACGAACGCCAACGCGAGCGATCGGGCGAGATTTTTGCCGTACATCAGCCGGCACTTCCTCTAATGGAAAAGTTTTATTACAGAGCTGCGATTGCATTATATCCGATATGGAATTGAACAATTGTTCTTCTGAGGACAAATAAAACACTTAATTTGAAGAGTTAATAGTTTTGGGTACCAGTAGCAGTATGGTAACAGCCTCAGCGGTAGGTGCAGCCGGTACTTCCATGAGGCGGATGTTATAAGGAAGTAAATGGAAGCGGCATGGCGAAACAGCTCGGGTGTGCTTAGACGCGCGTCATTTTTTGTTGTTGATATTATTCCCCACATGAAACGAAGCGGTTTCGTACGATAGCGGCGGTATTAGCGGTAGATGCATTTGCCAACACTTACTCCAGTAATGCCGTGTCTAATTTTCAATGTGAAAACACCTTTCTATTGTGATGGCCGTGCACATTAGGCCTCTGCTAGGCTAAACACGAAAAGCGGTGTGAACCGTTTCGCCCGGCCGTAGGTTAATGTGCAGCCGTAAGTAGAGCTGTGTAAAAGTATTCTACTTCAACCTCGCGGTCGTGGCTTTGCACACAACCCTCCTGTGATATTTTATCTGGATTCATTCAGGTCAGATTATTTTCACGTGGATTTTCTTTAAAAGGTTATTTATGCAACTTTGCAAATTAACGTGTTTTGACATGGGACTACGTCTTTGTTCACTATACTGGGATACATTCTGTAAAATTTGAAATGAAACTGGCAAATGTTGCGTCAGATTTCAAACGTTAATAACAGCATAACCACATGATGGATAACAATAACCGATATGTTGTTGGAAAGATAAAATGTATAACAATTTTGTAATATGCTAGTTATCACTCTAGTTTCATTGCTAAGCGGTAAAATTGATAAAAAGTTTCAATAACAAATTTACGCGAATAATGAACCAATTACATGCGAGCATTCCTAGCACAGACGACGTGAATGGACACCATCCGTTACCTGTGATATTCTCTGTATCAATAACGAACTCTCCTCGTCCCAATAGGTCAATTTATGTTTGCTTCCATAAACGTAGACTAATATGATGTCTCGAAGGTAAAGGTTTTTAGAAAAGTTTGAAACAATCCCCTTTTCTTGAACAATTTCTAAACCTGGGGTGGCATTGCGCAGCTCGATTCGAACGATTTTCGTTATTTTCGAGTAGGTCACATACTGCCAGTTATGCTTCAAGCTTAAAAAGAGCTGTCATTGTCATTTGTCCTGCGGTTCATCTAACCCGCAAAGTCGAGAAATATACGAAAAACGAAACATAACGCCCCCCAGCGATCATTTAGTTTTGTTCGTGTTGCTCGAAACGAAATGCGCAATGTCACCCCTGCTTTCAGAACCTAATAAAAACTGATGTCTTGAAAGAAAACATGCCGGTAAAAGCAACAGTACCAGTGGAGTAAAGAACCGCAGGTCTCTCGTATATATGATTGCAGCGGTACTCTTCTATTTGTACATTTCAGCGGTACATTTCTATTCGTACTGCAGCGGTACTATTCGTATTGCAGTGGTACACTTTTATTCGTACATTTCTATATGTGTGCAATCGAGGAAAAACTGCAATGCTGCTGTTGATGGTGATTGAAAGTTTATCTCATAAATATGATAACCATCAAATTACTCAACAAGAATTGTAGAATTTTGCAACGGATATTTATTTATTTTATCTTCGATTTTCACTAAATAATCGTGACCGGATAGTACCAAAAGAGTAAAATCCTAAATATCTACAGTTATAGAAGAGTAAGAGCCTGCGAATGCTTGTGAATTTTTTGTTTATTTACTAAGATTTATTCAGAATCTCTTTTTACATTTCAAAATTGATAGATGATATATTATTATTCTAAGCTTTACCATAATAAACGTATATTAGCTTTCTTCGTAATACAGCAAATGTAGTTGTAGGCAAATGAAAAAGATTGTCAAGCAAAAAACAAATATTTAATTGTGGATTGCTACGATTTTTCGCTGGAACTTGTTAATAATTTTGTTTAAAATATCTTCTCATGTTTGCCTATTAACGAACCTTTGTAAGGGCTTCCATATTATTTTGAAAGTAAGATTCATATTATATATTTGATTTAACTAGAGGTAAATAAGACAAAACCATTCATTATGATAACGTAAGTATTATTGGATTTGGTTTTTGAGGATATAGAGTTAATTCTGATTTTGACGCATAACGAGAAATTCTTGGTGCTTCTTCAACAAGCACGATATGCTTGTGCCTTGTCAAATACATGTTGTTTGCACAAAAAATACTACAGGCATAATATCGTCAGATATAAACGATATTCTTTCGAATGTTGGTGAATATATTTCAAAAATCGATTTCCAGGGGATGCTGAAAATAAAAATACGTACAGTCGCTGAGCAAACACATTGATTCTGTCCGCAGACTCTATATATTTTGTAACAAAAAATCCCCTAATTACAGTGTTTAGTCCCACGTCACCATTTCATACAACCCTAGGGCTGTATACCTTGTAGGTAGTATTTTTTCTGGAGATGTTGAACTAAAATCTAATGCCCTTTTTACCACTGGTCATATACATGATTTAAATATCGAGTTTTAAATCGTAAGTGAATATCAAGATATTTTGTCGATTGATTCGGTGCAATCCATTGATGCTTGCTTATTTATATTTTATCTACTATTTGAGCTATGAATACATAACCTTTATCAAATTTAAAATTCAATAGGTTGACTGAGCGAAATGTTCGCTCTGTATTCTATTACGTTCACGTGTCTGTGAACTCGAGCTTCAGTTTTTCTTTCCGTTGGCCGATACAAATTTTGCGTGTGAACAATAACTCTGATTTTATTTCAGTGAAGTTTTTTTTTTTAAGGGGGGGATTTGTTAGTAGCTTAAGTATTTATGATAAATATTAGTAAATAATGAGTATGTGTGTCCAATCACAAATGGTGACTTCTCAACACTGTTAGAAATTTGTAATTTTAATTGTTAGGATTTGTTTGCTTTCGCAATTAGGACTTATCATTCGTAGGGATTTAAACCTACTTGTCAGAAAAGGGGAAGTAAACTTACAACTAACTTAATTGCTAACTTATTGGCTATAAAGAGAGCTTATCGTAGCAATTGAGGATTGCAACGATTTTTGTCGAAAATTGTTAATAATTTTATTTGACATAGCTTCTAATGGATCAACACCAGTAAGTCTATGTGATTCGAGTTTACCAAACCAAGGAGGACGCTTCAAAATCATTTTCAGAATTTTATTCTGAATCCTTTGGAGCGTTTTCTTCCTTGTTGAACAGCAACTTGACCAGATCGGTACAGCATAAAGCATTGCTGGTCTAAAAATTTGTTTGTAAATCAAAAGTTTGTTCTTTAAACAAAGTTTAGAATTCCTGTTAATGAGCGGATATAAACATCTCGTATATTTGATGCACTTGGCTTGTATAATCTCAATGTGCTCTTTGAAAATAGGTTTTTTATCATGAATTAGTCCCAAGTACTTAACCTGTCAGACCAACTTAAAATAACCCCATTCGTCTTGACAACGTGATTATTGTTTGGCTTGAGGAAAGAAGCCCTAGGCTTATGCGAAAAAAATTATCATTTGAGTTTTAGAAGCATTGGGAGAGATTTTCCACTTTTGCAAGTAGGAAGAAAAAATATCTAAACTTTTCTGCAATCGACTGCATATGACACGAAGACTTTTTCCTTTTGCGGAAATGCTTGTGTCATCGCAAAACAATGACTTTGTGCATCCTGGAGGCAAATCAGGAAGATCTGAAGTGAATATGTTGTACAGGACTGGACCCAAGACTGAACCTTGAGGTACACCTGCTCTGACAGGAAATCTATCAGATTTTGAATTCTGATAGACAACCTGCAGAGTTCGATCAGTAAGATAATTTTTCAAAATTTTGTTTAGGAAAATTGGAAAATTAAAAGTTTGCAATTTCGCAATCAAACCTTTATGCCAAACACTGTCGAATGCTTTTTCTATGTCTAAAAGAGCAGCTCCAGTGGAATAACCTTCAGATTTGTTAGCTCGTATCATATTAGTAACTCTGAGCAATTGATGAGTTGTGGAATGCCCATGGCGAAATCCAAACTGTTCATTTGCAAAAATTGAATTTTCGTTGATGTGTGACATCATTCTGTTAAGAATAATTCTCTCAAACAGTTTACTTATTGAAGAAAGCAAACTGATTGGTCGATAACTTGAAACTTCAGCTGGGTTCTTATCCGGTTTTAAAATTGGAGTAATTTTTGCATTTTTCCATAATTTGGGAAAATATGCAATTTTGAAGCAGCAATTGAAAATTTTCACCAAAAATTCCATTGTGCTCTCAGGGAGATGTTTGATTATTATATTGAAGATCCCATCGTCACCAGGTGCTTTCATATTTTTGAAATTTTTAATGATTGATTTAATCTCATTCAAGTTAGTTTCAATTATTTCTGCAGGTAAAAAATTCTGGGAAGAAATTAAATCAAATTGCCGTGTGACTTCATTTTCAATTGGACTCACAAAATTCAAATTTGAGTTATGAACACTCTCAAACTGCTGAGCAAGTCTTTGAGCCTTTTGTTCATTGGATACAAGAAAACGTTCACCATCTTTTAAAACTGGAATAGGCTTTGAAGGTTTCTAAAGAATCTTCGACAGCTTCCAAAAAGGTTTTGAATATGGTTTCAATTTTTCAACTTTAGTCTCAAAATTTTGATTTCTCAGAAGAGTAAATCTATGTTTAATCTTTTTCTGTAAATCTTTATAAATAGTTTTACGAGAACGTTGATATTGACGTCAGCGGACATTTTTCAAACGAATTAGAAGTTGAAGATTTTCGTCAATTATTGGTGAATCAAATTTCACTTCGTTTGCAAATCAAGCTCATTATTGAAATTTCTCTCAATATGAGTTTTGTAGCTTTTCCAATTAGCCTTGTTATAATTAAAAACAGAGCTCATAGGGTTTAAAACTGATTCATGTGATAAAGAAAAAGTTGTTGGAAGATGGTCAGAATCAAAGTCAGCATGTGTGATCAAATCACTACATACATGACTTTGATCTGTTAGCACCAAATCAATTGTTGAAGGGTTTCTTACAGAAGAAAAGCATGTAGAACTATTCGGAGACAAAATAAAATAGTATCCTGAAGAACAATCATTGAATAAAATTTTGCCATTGGAATTACTTTGAGAATTATTTCATGATCGATGTTTAGCGTTAAAATCGCCGATTATAAAAAATTTCGAACGATTTCTGGTGAGTTTTTGTAAATCACCTTTAAAATATTTTTTTGTGCTCGCGTGTGCATTGAAATGGTAAATATGCTGCGGCAATAAATAAAATCCCAAGTTCAGTTTGAACTCCAATTCCCAAAGTTTCAATAACTTTCGTCTCAAGATGGGGAAGAGCACGATGTTTGATTCGGCGATTAATAACAATTGCAACTCCACCGCCGGAACTCTGAATCCTATCATATCTATGAACCACGTAATTGGGATCATATTTTAATTTTATGTTAGGTTTCAAAAATGTTTCAGTAATAATTGCAATATGCACATTATTTACTGTTAAAAAATTAAAAAGCTCATTCTCATTGGCCTTCAATGAGCGAGCATTCCAATTTAATATTTTAATTGTTTTATTTAAAATCATTGCTAAATTTTAAATTAGAAACAATTTTAATAGTAAAATTTGCCTATTTGAATGGCTTCAAACATTGATTTTGCCTGCAACATGGCGTTAATAAGATCGAACATTGCCTGTTGCAAAAAAAAAAAAGTTTACCTGCCGTAATAGGCCACAGGCAGTTGACATTAGAAAAAATATTTTCGGCAGCAATATTAGCTGGAGTAATAGGTGTACAATTATTTTCTAGCGTGTTTTGCTTACCCATATTAACGGTCATTTTCGAACTACCAACACTAAGCGGTATAATGTTCGAACTACCTGTAACCTGTGCATAAATTAAACGGGTATGCAAAGGAGTAGGTAAACTATGCGTCACTGGTACGCTTGGAGAATTTTGTTTTGAAGTTGGTTTCAATTGAGAAATTGAATTTTGTTTACCTTGCCTTGCCTTAACAAATTTAAGTGAAGTCAACGTCGCTTCGCTATTTTCGAACTACTCTATGTCACATTATGATCGGTTATTCAAAAAGAGCATAATTGAATCATCTCGTGCCAAAACGCACTTGTCAGTATTTTTACGCAAATTTTTGAATGAAAGCGGTTTATTAAGCGGATTTCTGAATTAACATGGTTTTTTCATGAGGCATGTATCCCCCGCGTAAGAAAACCTAATTGTATTAATATATCTTAGTAAAAATTATCTAAAGTTTCCTTCAAAAACATAAAAAAATTGAGTTTAAAAACCTACTCTGAAAAAAATATAATTTTAATAGTAATTGTCATTGATCGATTATCACTCTGGCTGGCCGCGGCCTGCCCATCTGCTTTCGCTGAGTGATAACCTACTAAGCCTATCCGTTATCCTAGGCAACGATGAGCATCGTTACTTTGGATATGCACTAGACCGTGTAGCGCACCGGCTTCTTCCACTAGCAGGCTCAGGTTTGACGCTGTCCCACTAGTTTCAGATACATTGCAGAGAGGAGGTGGAAGATGAAATCATATGACACTGTATTTGGTTGCAAATTTCTTTTAAAATCAATAAGTGTTCATGTTATGTGAGAATGATGGTAGCGTATTACGCTGTTTGATAGTTGTGAATTGGTAGTGACAAGTGTGCTTGCAGTGACAGTTAGGTCGTTGTTATGAATCATGATTGTGAGATTGTAAATATATAACAATCTAACAAAGATAACTAGAACAAGATACCTAACTTCCATATTTTTCATACATTTTGAATACGACTGATTTCCGACGGTTAGTGCTGCCATCTGATGACTTAAATTTTCATAAAATTGTCACTATGAGCAAAATCGATTTATCGTGCATAGAGCTTTCTACGCCAGATCTCACCAATACAAGCTTAGTCTGTATCCTAATAAAATCGATTTGTTTTCAACCAAAAAATCATCAGCGGGGGCCTAGCGTGGTTGGTAACGTCTCCGTCAACCACGCTCGACGCCTGGGTTCGAATCCCACCGCCGACATAGGTGTCGATGGTTGTGAGGTGGCGTGATCCACTCACAACCAACCCAACTAGTCTAGATTCAATTCTAGCCGACACCGGGAGATTTTTTGAGGCGAAAAATCTCTGGGATCACGCCCTCCATCGCATGAGGAAGTAAAGCCGTTGGCGCCGGTCCGTTAATAAACGGGTCGTGAGTTAGGGTCCTGAGTGGAGTCGCCTCCCTGGGCGTCGGTGATTGGCACAACAACAGTGGCGGAACTAGACCGACGGAAAAATAAGCGAGAATATGAAAAAAACCAAAAAATCAGCTGATATTCAATTTCGAAAAATATTGCACTTATGTTCATTAGGGTTACCTGTTTTAACAAACTTTGTTTAAGTGGAAAACCAGATGAAATAAACTAAAAATCGGCTTACAGCTTGAATAAAAGCTCGGGGCAGGAGGAAATTTTTTGTTACTACCAGCGTGTTGATTATTTGCAACCAAAATTAAATTTGTATTTGTGAAATCGACCACTAATACTAGCGCAGAAAGGAAGGTCTATAGTCCGTCATCGATCGTTGAGCTGTTCAAGATTGTATATGAAAAAGGTGTAGCAGTTTGGTCAGCTCGACGCTTAAGATAACATGCAGATTAATGATATTACCATTTTTTGCACTTAATGCTATTGCCATGTTTTTTGCACATTAAAAGTACGAAAAAAAGTGTGAAATTGACTGTCGGAGTGGGGGTTTATATTGAGGGGTTATATTTATTTTCAGATCCCATGCTACCAAAACTTAAAGTTTGATATGTCGCAAGCCAGGTCTCAGCACCATTGTGCATATGGACAGGTTCACCGGGGCACCTGATTTTTGCTCTATTAACCTCGGCAAGAGTGGAAAACTTGGCTGTAGAGCGTGCTCTAGCGGTTATCAGGAATTTATGATGGTACGCTCAATTTTAAATGATGCACTGATTATTCTTGATTCTTCCGGAAAGTTTCATGTTTGAGAACTAAACATTCGTTCACATTATTATCATTTTCCGGATGGCAGCACCGTACAGTCATCCATGGATACTGAAAAAATTGTTTCACCTTTCAGCAATCATGTCTTGGCCTTGTCATCAGTTGTTGACGTTGAGTATACATCATATTAACAGTGTATAAATTAGTTCGACTTTTGCTCACGCGCAGCAGCGACAATCATTTCAAATGAATTCTGCAAGAGTCAGGTATCTTGTTCTAGTCATCTTTGAATCTAACAATAATAATTGTGAGATTGTAAATATATAACAATCTAACAATAATAATGAACAGGCCTTCCAAGAAATTAGGAAACATTTTTGATTCTTATAAAGTCTTGCATTACATTCCCATGGACAGGAATATTCTTGTCCATGCATGTTCCTCAAATTAGGAATTAATCGCGACATTCCGTTCTCACAGGCAAGTTCTGAAATAATAGCCGCGCTTGTATGATTAATAAGCATTTCTCAAAGCACTCAGCAGTTCTACTTATTTCAGGAGAACGATACTTTATTATTTTTCTATAGCATTCGAAGTCGAAATGCGACGCTCCGTTTCCGATGAGAACGAAACGATGACGGCCACATGGCAAATAACCTGAAATAATAATAATTATAATAAATACCGAACGATTTACGATTGAGTAAGTGACGCCTGTCCGCGAGTAAATTGAGCGAGACGCAAGATACAAATGTATAACTAAGTAAATAAAATTGAGAGGATTAGACGAGGACAGGACGAAGAATCGGACAAGAGAATTGTTTCTCTCCGGCTCTTCTGGTAGGGTAGAATTAAGTTGAGTTATTTTAATAAATTCAATCTTGTTTCATCAAGCGTTCCGCATGGTCGAATGACCATGCGTACAGGACTCTGATGTTTTATTTCGATTTATCACAGGTCCTGGCGAAGTCTACACGGGTAGGCTTCGCATTTTATGGTGTCAGAAGTGTTACAAATTAATGTTTTACGGAGCCAATTACGTTTATTATCAGTTGTTCAACAATAAGTTCAGTTATTCAATCAACAATCAGTTATTTAATCAATTGTTGTTATGTGTGCGCGTTGAGTGTTCTGTGTTTGAATAATGGTGATCAGTGGTTTCTTAACGAACAAACAAATAAAAAAATTATAAACTGAGTGACATTCCTGAGTGACAAAAAGATGACGCAGCTAATTTGGTGAGTACTTTAAACGTTTTGCTTGAAATTATCACTAGCAGCCTTCTTGTCCGTGGCATGTTAGAGAAATCTTACGCGCGAACATTCCGACGAGTGTTTGTTGTCGTATTTCGTAGAATTATACCTCGCAGTGCGGTACCAGCGCCGCGAGCGAAGGTGTTATTTTTCACCAACGGTAGCGGTGAATAAACTAAACAAACAAAACACCCGCCGTACGAGAAGTGCAAGTGTACCTACGTTTATGCAGTGTCAGCTGTTGTAACGTTGTACAGCCGTGAATGTTTTTCATGATTTTCAGATTATTTATGAAACATTTGAAACACTAATATTAAATAATTTTGCTTAAACCGTACTGCAGATTCAATTTTTCTTGGTCTTTGGTTTGCTTACAGCGGTTGGCCAACAGCGGAGGAATAGTCGAAACAATAATAACAATTATTGATTTTTCGGCAGTTTTCATTTTTTTTTATGATTGTTCAGCCAATTACATTTAGCAGCTTGCTTTTATAAAACTAATTGCTTGCATTTAATACTAACCCTTTTTCTTTGACATTACTTTATACTGCATTTATTTTAATAAAACGACACCGCTTGCTGTCGACTTCAGGAGTTAAGAATAGTGAACGTCTTTCTATTAAAAGGGTTAGATTCCTCGGGTTATCTTAACCGGTGTGCAAAGGTCCTTTTCGCATTCGAAAGGCTTAAACACACAAGGGACAACCTCTGAAATCTAGCGTTCGGATTTAGAAAGATCTGTGCGAGTTCGTATTTGCTAGTGGTATGATTTTATTTGGTAGCAAATCGGGTTTATATACAAAAATTTACAAATTGTAATCTTACGAACTATGCCTACGTATGGAAGAGAAAATGAGAGAGAAGATTCTCCGAATCTTCGTAAGGGAACAAATAAGAACGCGACAGAATTTCCATTCGCCTAGTCAGGTCAAATTTGCCTTCCCCTAATCCGGTACCTGAACGGGAAAAAGGTTTCGAACGTTATCGGCTTTCTTTACACGCGCCTACGATAACATTCATTCAGGTAGTTACAATGTTTTACAAAGCACCGGATTTGCATTCCCTATTTCCCTACTTAAGATGATAATGCGTACGCAGACGCGCCGGCTGATAATAGGACTTATCGCCCTTTTCTTTGAGCATTGTCCGGCCATAATTCACATAGTCATTGACGCTGGCTAAACCTAACAGACTGAGAAAATAGACCGCTTACGATCAGTGCACTCGCACGGATCTAGATATTCTATACCTGCTTCTAATCTAGCACCCGCACGAAGGGTCGGTCGGGGATTATCTATGTAGCAATCTCCTCTATGAAGGGAACCTATTGCGATTATTAAATCTATTTTAATTCCTTTTATAAGAACAATATTAAATGAGTTGCTGAATGACTATATTGTCAAGTTCTAAATAATGCGTTTGCTACATTCTGGACCCCATAAATCTACTAAGATTTATCAAAAAACTATTACGCATTATTACAAAATTATACATCTTTTCAAAATAAACATATTGCATTTACGGTTCAAATAAATTACTAACATATTACTACACTTCATCTTCTGTGGTGTGTTTCGCAGCCGTGTAGCGTCTTCTGGCGGTCTCCTTAATTCACGATTAGCCATGACTGTATCTAACGTAGATATACATTGCTGCTATCGCTATTTTCAGTGGCAGTATCGTAGGCTTCCCAATCGAGACAAATAGTTGAATGTTGTGGACAGTTTTTTCTGCCATCTCTATGTTGATCGCATCACGCCGAATTCGTCAAAAAACGGATTCAACTTAATTGGGAAGGATCATTCCTGTACAATGTATTTCGATGTACCTCAGATGAGCGGCTTTGAAATTTATTCTCTTCTGCCATAATCTGATGATAAATTTGGTAGTGTAGTCTCCGCCAATCGGAGAAATCGTTTTTATTTACGAGGTCACACTCGCCGTTGAATAAGGTTTCTTCTATTTCTGTAACAGGTTGATTACCGGGTAACGTTCAACCGTCGAACCGTAATTCGAAGTGTTTTGGCTCATTATACCATTTAATTTCTCCGACATATTCTATAGTAGCCTCATCTGCCGTATTGTTTTCAGACTATACCCAACGCCATTGATCTTTGGCAGTGGTATTCAATATTTCGCCGACTCGGATGTTAATGTATGATGGATATTTTCTTTTCGTATTTGTTACCCATGCTAGCACTGTCTTCGAATCTGTCCATAATGTTGCAGATTTTATGTCCAGACTTATCTCTTTTTGAACGACGTCTAATAGCCTTGTCCCCATGACTGCCTCATGGAGTTCCAGACGTGGAATAGATAGTGGTTCAATTGACACAGCTTGTTTTAGCTGTTATTAACTGCGTATTGATTCCAAAGCTTGTTTCAGTTCTAGCATATACACAAGCTGCAAGTGCCTTTCCAGAGGTGTCAACGAAAACATGTAACTTTATCGGAGCGTGCTCTGTTAGAATGCATCTCGGGATCGATAAGCCTTCCGCTTGTTTGAGTTTACGTAAGAAGTTCAGCCATTGATTATACAGCTCATCCGGAACAAGTATATCCCATTGTTTGGAATATGTGTGTAGTTCCTGCATTAGTATCTTACCATGCACAACTAAATGAGAAATTAGACCCAGTGGATCGTAAATACTCATAAGCAAGGATAATACTTGTTTCTTCGTAGGTATTTCGTCAATATTGAAGATTCCTGCTCCTTTATCATTATGATTAAATCGGTAACTTAGCATGTCTCTACTGGTGTTCCAATACACACCTAATACCTTCTCAATTTGAGATTTCTTATCTTGGAACGGTTTTATATCAGCGCATAACCGTCTTGTTACAGGTATACTTCTCAGCAATTCAGTATTATTCGAAGAGAAGTTTCTAATATGGAAGCCTCCTTACTGATGAATTTCGGTTACCTTTTGTACAAGCTCCTTTGCCTTTTTTGGATCCCAAAAACTATCAACGTAATCGTCGACGTAATGTTGTTTTATTATTGCATTTATGGCTTCAGGAAACTGTTCCAAGTATCTCTCTGCGTTATGGTTTTTTACAGCTTGCGCGCAGTACGGTGAACAAGTCGAGCCAAAAGTCATGACTTGCATGACGTAAATATTCGGTTTTTTACTACTGTTGCAGTCGCGCCATAAGAAACGTTGCGCATTTGTCTTCACGGCGTATTTTCACTTGATGGAACATCTCCACATACAGGTATTTTTCCTTCTCGAATTCATAGAAGAGTCCCAAATAATGAAGTCAGTTGATCTGGACCGGGCAGCAACATTGAGTTCAAAAAATACTCCATTTACTTTTGCAGCTGCGTCGAAAACTTATCTTGGCTTCGGTGGCAACTTGTTTTGTTGAAAACGATGAAGTGCGGAAGATAATTTAAAGTTGGAAGTTTCGTAGCAATTCCTGTTGATTGAGCTTACGAATATATCTTTCTTCTTCTTCTTAGATTTTTACCCACGGAAGAACTGTTTATGAGGCTGACCAAAATACTGTTCTAATAACGTTCAATCGTATTTCGGCCTCAATAGCGTTTACTGTCTTCAAAGCGTGTTGTTGCAATTCCGATGGGTCGAGTTTATCTATAGAATACTTTAGTTTTATAATCATCGAAGGTATTGGCTTAACTTCATATAGTTCAACCTTTCAACGTGTAATCACTAGCACTTTTTATATTTGTGGATATCTTCTTATAATTTCACTGCCTTTAATTCACAGGCAGACTTCGGTTACTTCTGACAATTTTACTTCAAATTCTCCGCAGATGAGAAGCTTTTTGTTGTCGCTTTCAATTCTTCTTAATGTACTACGGCGATAGAATCATTTTTTTCGCTCAATAATTTTTTCTATAACTTCTATGTTGAAGATTTTAACTTTTATTGATGTCTCATCGTTTCTCCAATTTAAAAACGAAACGCTTGCAAAGTTTGTTGACAGCTTGATGAATTTTGATGTATTAGGGTTTGTTTTTTATTTTCCTTCAAAACATCCAAATTTGCAACCTTTACGGAAGGTTGCATAAGTATTCCTTTAGCATTCAAATTAGCAACCGTTGACCTTCAACGGTTCCACCAATTTATTCCATTCACTTCGTTCTTTTGCCGAAGATTTCAAATTTATACGTCTTCGATTCAAAAAAGTTAACTCTTGAACCTTTTTCCAACGAGTTTTAACAAGTTTGAGAATCCTCGATTTATTATGCCATGTAAGTTTTTCAATAACCTTCTTCGTAGTTTCATCGACTGAACTTGCATTGCATTGTATCCAGCGCCTTTCTTCGATGTCTTCCTGAATTCCATCAACTTTAACATTTATTAGCGATATGACGTTCTTGTTAACATCTTCATCCTGCGTTGAACATGTTTTAAATTTAGTGGATTCTAGCATCATTTTTTTCCTTGTTGATATTCTATTGCAGCTGAATATTCCAATATATTCATCCTTTTGGCCAACTCGTCGTATCGTGTTCCAAAGCATGTCTGGAAACTTTCCAAATTGTTTCACCTTGTCGTTAGGTGATTCTGCAATTTCCGACGAATATTTTGGGCTTGAGATACATCCTAGCATTTTAATATTATTCGATAGGAATTTGCTTTTACTATTGAACCCATTTTCATAGAGGCTCTTGACAGCCGCGCTCAAAAGATGATTCTCGAGTTTTATATCCGCATTATGATGTTTAACTATTGCATTCTCTGCGTAGGAAAATTCCTCAGGACATTTAAAACCATTGCAGCTCCAAAATTTCATTGCTGCATCAAAGAATACATTGTCCTTCATGACAATTGTAAAATTTCGACGAAAATTCAATATCAAATGATCTTTTATCAATTCCACTGATCGTTGCTTCCGAGTAACGTAGTTATTCAAAACATCATTTCTGGCCACACACTGCTTTATAGTGTCTAAGTTGTTTTCAGCGTAGTTGTAGCTTACTATCGGTTTGTTGCGCCTAATTTTCCATGGTGATCCTGGAGCATATCTTCCGTTTTTGGAATTGATGGCATCTGCAGGTGATACTCTCGGTTTAATAATGTTACCAGGTCTTCGTTTTAAAACCGAAGGACATCTCAACAATTTATTATTGTTCGATGAGAGTTTTATGCCCTTATGTTCATTTACTTGATGAATTTTAGGGTCTTTCTTTTTACTTTTGAGCTTCCCTTTTTGAGAGCTTATCTCTGATTTTTGGCAATCTTGATAGCCTTGTTTTACTGGACATACTTTAGTGGCATTAGCTCGTGCAGGTTTCTTTTCCACAATCTTTGGGGAATTAACAAGAACCTTTCGCGGTTCTATTGATTCTTCAGAAATGTTTATTCTTTTAACTGCTTTGAATGTTTCTTCATTTCCTTTTAAAGGCTTTGGATTAGATTCGTGGTGATCATCTCTTTGGCAATTCCCGAAAATTACAACAGATGTTGTATCCTTGTCTTTGAGTGACTGTTCATCTTGTGCGCTTTTCCTGGCACACATAGGAATTCCTGGCGGTTGTCTTGATCTCCGCCTCATTGCATGCGCTTCAACATGTGGTTTCAGCCAGTCGTTTAATTCATCTAAGTCTTTGACTTGAGACTTTTCCTTAGTCCAACAGATTTGTATGCCGAAAGAAAACTTTCCAATAATATCCTCCATCAGCTGAGGATTATTTAATAGGCGAATTTCATTCATGGCCTTTATACTAGACACAAATTTGTCTAGTGCATTGGAGCAACCCGTTAGATTCGAAGTCTTACGGATGTCATTGAGCAGGTTTTTATATTCCAACTCATCCTCGTACCGGGTGAGTTGATCCAAACATTCTGGATCTGCTAGCCTGTTCTCTGCTGGAACATGATTTGCTTCTTCACTAAAGCGAATCTGTGATGATTCAGTCTTCGTTTGATAAACTGAATACATCTTTCTTGCCATAGTTTCTCCATGGTCTTTAAATCTTTGCGATATCGTATCGCTGGTCTTTAAACATTGCATTATTGCAAGACCCATTTCGATGTTTGTGCATTTAACACAAATCCATCGTTCCTCAGGTAATGGTAGCCTTCTAAGGTGTCCACAGTTTAAATGAAATCTGCGATCGCACTCATCACATGCGACCATGTTTTCCTTAGAATCTTTCTCCTTGCACAAGCGGCAACTACCGTTAGGATTGTTAACAAAATAACTCATCGTTGAGTAATGAGGGCGGTAGCGGCTTTCTGATGATTGTTTCTGTGGCTTCGTAGGGTTGATCAGATGACTTCCAAGGTTGATCGCCGTAGAAAGAATCGTCGCAAGGTTGAAAGAAAGGACCGATACCAACTAGCTCCTCTCTGGAGCCACCAAATGTCGACTTCAGGAGTTAAGAATAGTGAACGTCTTTCTATTAAAAGGGTTAGATTCCTCGGGTTATCTTAACCGGTGTGCAAAGGTCCTTTTCGCATTCGAAAGGCTTAAACACACAAGGGACAACCTCTGAAATCTAGCGTTCGGATTTAGAAAGATCTGTGCGAGTTCGTATTTGCTAGTGGTATGATTTTATTTGGTAGCAAATCGGGTTTATATACAAAAATTTACAAATTGTAATCTTACGAACTATGCCTACGTATGGAAGAGAAAATGAGAGAGAAGATTCTCCGAATCTTCGTAAGGGAACAAATAAGAACGCGACAGAATTTCCATTCGCCTAGTCAGGTCAAATTTGCCTTCCCCTAATCCGGTACCTGAACGGGAAAAAGGTTTCGAACGTTATCGGCTTTCTTTACACGCGCCTACGACAACATTCATTCAGGTAGTTACAATGTTTTACAAAGCACCGGATTTGCATTCCCTATTTCCCTACTTAAGATGATAATGCGTACGCAGACGCGCCGGCTGATAATAGGACTTATCGCCCTTTTCTTTGAGCATTGTCCGGCCATAATTCACATAGTCATTGACGCTGGCTAAACCTAACAGACTGAGAAAATAGACCGCTTACGATCAGTGCACTCGCACGGATCTAGATATTCTATACCTGCTTCTAATCTAGCACCCGCACGAAGGGTCGGTCGGGGATTATCTATGTAGCAATCTCCTCTATGAAGGGAACCTATTGCGATTATTAAATCTATTTTAATTCCTTTTATAAGAACAATATTAAATGAGTTGCTGAATGACTATATTGTCAAGTTCTAAATAATGCGTTTGCTACAGCTTGCAGTTAGTGTCGAACCTTATAAACCGTACTAATAGCACAGCGGCAAGCCCGGACCATCCGTAAGCGACCCGCTAAAATATCACAGTTAGGCGCGAAACTAACATAAATCCAAAAAAGATAAATTAAAAAAATTAATTTGATTTTTTTTAGGTTGCAGAAACACTCTGCCCGATCAGTCTTGATGTGTTGTTACGATTTTTTTTTTCATCAACTTGTTAAAAAACTGGGTCTTGTTAAAGGTTGAAATATCAATGTTTCTATCAGAATTACGAATTATTTGGTAAGATTTTTGGCAGAAAAAGATCAGAATTGGTTAGAGTGTTACAAATTTTGTTTAAAATATATGAAAGAAAAAATATCAAGGTGAAAGAGTTTGGCGACATCCATAAATTACGTAACGCAAAAAAGCCAGTTTTTGGACCCCCACCCCCCCATACGTAACGCCAACACCTACCCCCCCCCCATAAAAATTACGTACCGCTGTAGAAGGATTTGCTCGATAAAAATGCTCGTTTTTGGAGAGTCTCTCCAGAGAATTTTTGTTATTTTTGTAACAAATCGTAACGCTCTAGGATACCCCCCCTCCCCCCTATGTGCGTTACGTAATTTATGGATGCCGCCTTTACAGATTTTAAATATTTAGATGCGATTTATAATTTTTTTTGTATCGCTTGTGTTTGGATAAAACATTGATTAATATTGATTTTTTAATACGTTTAAAAAGTAGTAAATCATGTTTCTTTCTATACCGCTATAAATCAATGATATCAAAAAAAACCTAAATTAATCCACCTAGCGGTCAGACCCAGCCTTTCTCAATCAATTTTTTATTTGTAAATATAGATTTACATGAACGCTTCAATCCAATAAATGTATATTCGCTCTTTAGGTTCTAAAATATTGATGTTGTAATCTTTACATTTAAAATGCAGTCAAGTCTGTCTGTCTGATCCATATAGGCCCGAAAACTACAGAACCGATCGACGTGAAAATTTGTATGTAGGGGTTTTTGGTGCCGATAAAGGTTTCTATGATAGTTTGAGACCCCTCCCTCTTCTGGAAGGGAGGGGTCCCATACAAATGAAACATAAATTTCTGCACAACTCAAGAACAAACCAAGCAAATGAAACCGAATTTGGCATGTGGATGTTTTAAGGGGTAACTAATATGTCCATAATTGTTGGATGAAACACAAATTTGTGCACATCTCGAGAACTAATCAACCAAATGGAACAAAATTTGGCAGGTAAATGTTTTTAGTGGTAACAAATATGTACATAATGGTTTGAAACCCGACTCCCTCTTCTATAAGGGAGGGATCCCATGAAAATGAAACACAAATTTCGCACAGCTCAAGAACCAATCAAGAAAATACAACCAAACTTGGTATGTGAATGTTTTTAGAGGTAACAAATGTCCATAATGGTTTGACGCCCCTCCCTCTTCTGGAAGTACAAGTTTCTTCACAAATTTCTGCACATCTCGCGAACTAATCAACTAAATGGAACCATATTGGCAGGTGAATATTTTTAGTGGTAACAAATATGTTCCATAATCGACCTCAGACAACATTTTGGATTGAAAGATGGCAACTTCCGGTTTCTGGAAAACAGCAGAAAATTACCAAATACCACCCAATATGAGTTTTTCTATGCCAGTATGCCGTTCAAAATCCAGGAATTGTCTCCAAATGCCATTATGAAATCCGAAATGGCGCCTTCCGGTGTCGGAAAAACAGCGGCAAATGACCAAATACCACCCAATATGGGTATTTCCGGAACCGTAATGATGCACTGGAGCCACAAATCGACTTCAGACAACATTTTGAATTGTAAGATGGCAACTTCCGGTTTCTGGAAAACAGCCTGAAATGGACGATTCCCATTAAATATTAGTATTTCTGGAACCAGAAAGATGCACAGAAGCTAAAAATTGATCACAGACACAATCTTGAATTTTAAGATGGTGACTTCCGGTGTCTGGCAAACAGCCGGAAATGACCAAATACCATTCAATATGAATGTTTTCGGAACCAGAATTACGCCCAGATGACAGAAATTGATTTCACAGGCAATTTTAAAGTCCGACGACTTTCGGCTTCTGAAAAACAGTCCAAAGTGACCAAATATCACCCAATATGAGTTTTTCTTTAACCAGTATCCTAAATACCATTTTGAAATCCAAGATGGCGACTACCGGTTTGTGAAAAACAGCATAAAATAAACAAATACTATCCAATATGAGTATCTCTGGAACCAGAATGATGCAAGGAGCTAACAATTGACCTCAGGCACCATTTTGAATTGCTAAATGGCAACTTATAGGCAACAGTCGGAAATGACCGAATAATACTCAATATGGATATTTCCGTAAACGTGATGATGCATAGAAACCAAACATTGACCCTGGACAATATTTTGAATTTGAAGACGACCACTTTTAGTTCCTGGAAAACAACCAAAAATACCTCCCAATATGGGTATTTCCGGTGTCAGATTGATGCCAGAAAGTCTGCTGATAATGACAGAATACCACCCAATATGAATATATTCAGAATCAAGGCGATGTACAGAAGCCAAAAGACGAGGATGTTGTCATTTCGATAAAACCAATCATTTCAAACGATTTGTTATATGACTTTGATCATATCATATGGCCGATTCGTCGTGCATTTGCAGACTTCAAACAAACCGCAAGGAATCAATGAACTTGGAACGTTCAAATAGTACGACACCACATTTAAATTATGCTGAGGCCACATATATCAATCAAAGCAGATATAGTTTCAAATAGCCTTTGAATTTCTCTTCTTTCCATAACTTTTAAGCCACATATCAAATTGTTATGAAGTTTGTTATTTGTAAGTTTGAGAGATGACTCGTTCGTATGACACTAGTTATGTTCAAATAAGTCATGTAATCTTTGAGATAATAGACTTTCGTTGTTTTATTAACAATTTAATACATAACGGTTGCTTAAGTTCGACTATAATCAAATGAAATGGGAACGTGTAGGGCAGCCATACTTTGAAACTACGTGTTCAATCATAATTCATCAGTTAACCCTTAACTAGCCCGCTCATCTGATAATAATAATCAAATCGGTTGTGTAGTTTCTGAGATAATGAAGTTTCGTGATTTTCACAAGTCGGCACATTACAAATGAAGTTACAGTTCGATTACAGTAAAATTCAATAGGGTCTTCTGAGGCAGCTAGACCATTCATTTGACACTAATTTTGTGGAAATCGGGTCAGCTATCTCTGAGAAATGTGTGTGAGTCCAAGTAGTCTTCGGAATATGTTCCTTTGCATAGCTGGATTTCACATTTTTAAACATAACAGGCAAAGTAATAGTCCGATTGCAAAACAAATCAATAGGGTTTTATGGAGCAATTAGACCTTCCATTTGACACTGATTTTATGAAAATCGGTACAGCCATCTCTGAGAAACATGAGTGAGATTAAACAGTCTTCAGAACACGTTTCTTTCCATAACTTTTGAACCACAAATTCAATATTTATGAAATTCAAATTTAAGGGTTTTCTAGGTAGCCCGTTCTTTTGAGACCAATTTTGTTCAAATCGGTTGTGTAGTTTCTGAGATATTGATGTTTCATGATTTTCACATTTTCAAACATAACCTCTGAACTAAAAATCCGATTACAATAAAATTGAATAGGGTCTTATGGGGCAACAAGACCTTTCATTTGCAATTAATTTCATGAAAATCGGTCCAGCCATCTCTGAGAAAAGTGAGTGAGAATAAAAATCTGCACATACACACACACACACATACATACACACACACACACACACACACACACACACACACACACACACACACACACACACACACACATACAGAAAATGCTCAGCTCGGCGAGCTGAGTCGAGTGATATATGCCATTCGGCCCTTTGGAGCACTTTTGTATCTTCGGTTTTGCAAGTGATTGCTATACCTTTCTAGGAGAAAGGCAAAAATGAAATCATTTATTTTCAGAATCGCAGATTCTTGATCGTCAGAAATTGCATACATTCTAGAAAAAAAATTATTTTCAAAAGGAAAAGATACAGTAAGTATGTGTCTAGAGCTATTCTTTGCCGTCTAGCTGATATAGATGGTATGATAGATGATGATAAGTTCAATCGTATAGCATCGCGGCAGCACGAGAGGTAAAATTGCCAGCACAAACTGCTTGGCACACCGACGGCATTATTGAGTGAGTAATCAAGTACTCAGACACGATCAGGTGTCAAATTTTCACGTAACTACGACAGTCACGATCAGAATTTGTGGATTTCTTTTACGTTCTACACTTTACGTTCTGCTATCACAAGCAAAAATTCACATAGCGGCTAACCAGCGCGGTGTTCATTTTAGACAGATAGCAGAGAAATGCTATTGTTGTTAAAATAAATTAAGTTATCAGCGTAAAGCGCCTATGCGACATAAGCAATTTAGTTTATATAAACCTGAGCGAACTTAAATGGGTTCCAAGTAGACCAAACTTTGAATTATTAATTAATTAATCAAACAATTAAATCGAATTAAAATAATCAGTAGCATTTTTGAGATATGAAGTAAAAATTAGTATACGTACTGTTTTTTTATGGTTTCTCATGAAGGATTATTATAAAAGAACATGATTTCTTGGGATCTAATAACAAGATTTAAATTGCATCGGGAAATTATTCTTGCACGGGAGAAATTTATAGTTTGCGAGTAAGCTTTTAGGCGCGCAATTTTGTCGGTTGTGCATATATTCTTATAACTTTTTTTAGTGATTTACAAAGTAGACATATGATATAGTATAATCGACGCCAAATGGTTCGTACCTTGGCGTCCCAATTTATTGATAGCGCGACTGTGAAAGTGAAGTCTGTCACGCTACGATATCACCTCTGGTTAAGGTGAAAGTGTGTTGAAGCCATAAATGGCCGACTTCTTGCCACCACGTGGTCGTCTTCGAATTTTCAAATGCTTGCCACTCGGTAATAGTTAATGCGGCACTTGTAAGAACATGTTCGTTATGGTGACGAAGACATAAGGTAGTGTTTTCATAGATAACGCATTAACTATTCCCGAGTCTAACGGCACTGAAAATTCGTAGTCGACCACCTGGTGGCTTCTACACACTACCACCTTA
>NC_073694.1:91469172-91474172 GCF_029784165.1 Wyeomyia smithii
GTCAGAAAAGGGGATGTAAACTCACAACTAACTTAATTGCTAACTTATTGGCTATAAAGACAAAAACAAAGGCAATTGAGGATTGCAACGATTTTTGTCGAAAATTGTTAATAATTTTATTTGACATAGCTTCTAATGGTTCAACACCAGTAAGTCTATGTAATTCGAGTGTACCAAACCAAGGAGGACGCTACAAAATCATTTTCAGAATTTTATTCTGAATTCTTTGGAGCGTTTTCTTCCTTGTTGAACAGCAACTTGACCAGATCGGTACAGCATAAAGCATTGCTGGTCTAAAAATTTGTTTGTAAATCAAAAGTTTGTTCTTTAAAGTTTAGAATTCCTGTTAATGAGCGGATATAGACATCTCGTATATTTGATGCACTTGGCTTGTATACTCTCAATGTGCTCTTTGAAAATAAGTTTTTTAGTTTTTATATTTATAGAAAAAATATCTAAACTTTTCTGCAATCGACTGCATATGATACGAAGACTTTTTCCTTTTGCGGAAATGCTTGTGTCATCGCAGAACAATGACTTTGTGCATCCTGGAGGCAAATCAGGAAGATCTGAAGTGAATATGTTGTACAGGACTGGACCCAAGACTGAACCTTGAGGTACACCTGCTCTGACAGGAAATCTATCAGATTTTGAATTCTGATAGACAACCTGCGAGGTCGATCAGTAAAATAACTTTTCAAAGTTTTGATTAGGAAAGTTGGAAAATTAAAAGTTTGCAATTTCGCAATCAAACCTTTATGCCAAACACTGTCGAATGCTTTTTCTATGTCTAAAAGAGCAGCTCCAGTGGAATAACCTTCAGATTTGTTAGCTCGTATCATATTAGTAACTCTGAGCAATTGATGAGTTGTGGAATGCCCATGGCGAAATCCAAACTGTTCATTTGCAAAAATTGAATTTTCGTTGATGTGTGACATCATTCTGTTAAGAATAATTCTCTCAAACAGTTTACTTATTGAAGAAAGCAAACTGATTGGTCGATAACTTGAAACTTCAGCTGGGTTCTTATCCGGTTTTAAAATTGGAGTAATTTTTGCAGTTTTCCATAATTTGGGAAAATATGCAATTTTGAAGCAGCAATTGAAAATTTTCACTAAAAATTCCATTGTGCTCTCAGGGAGATGTTTGATTATTATATAGATGATCCCATCGTCACCAGGTGCTTTCATATTTTTGAAATTTTTAATGATTGAATTAATCTCATTCAAGTTAGTTTCAATTATTTCTGCAGGTAAAAAATTAGGAGGGTGGTATTCAAGACACGACCGCATGACGTTGGACTACGGTATTCTTATATTCCATTAAAACAAATAATAGAGAGAATTGCAACTCTAGTATTTGCTGCAATTTTATCTAACAGTGCATTTCTGGATGCTGAGACGTTAAAACGTTATAAATAATAATATATACTAAAAGAATGGATATCTTTTATTTAATCGCTGTCATTTCATACATATTCGAATCAACCCTTTGTTTGCTGCACTACCAAGACAATCATTTAATTGAGCGAATTGGTAAAATTTTCCTATCTAAGCAAAAAGCAAACTTTACGAAACTATCTGAAATTGGAGCCCAGAACGATTCAACCGAAAATTTTAAATTTGAAAATTGTTTGACATTTAATCGATAAAACTCATGCTAGGTTAGTTCCAGCCCAGCATATAACTTCATGTATTTGAAAAAAAAAAAAAAACGTTTGGTTCAATAACTCAATATAGCAAGAGCTCAATCACACGTTTTTCGGTAGTTGTTATCAAGGTTTGGGCGAGTGACAGGAAAATATATTAACTTCTTCAGTTGTGATTTAGAGCATTTCTAATTGTTTTGTTATTTTTCACGATAGCGACAAGTTTGTTTCTTTCTCTGTGTGCGAGAAACAAAATCAAAACCGCGCACCGAGAAACAAAAACGAAAATTTAATGAATGCTCATTGAGAAAACTTGCAACTCTTTTTACCAATAACTCATGATACTCAAAAGAACCCGTTTTGATCTAAATCAAATTTCTAGTAAATAAGTGTTGATCATTCATAGGTAGTAATTTTTCCTCGATGAATAAAGACTGGCTGAAGAAGTTAAAATCGCTGCTGTAAAATCAAATCCACAACTGTGTTCGTTAAGACGTTTTAATATTTTCAATGACAATAATAATCTTCGATAAACACCCGCTATAGTTATTCACACACATGCTATAACTATTAAAACTATTCATACACACGCTGTAGCTATAGCTATCCATACACACGCTATTCCTTTCCATACATCCGATACAACTATCTATACACACGCATAAGCTATCCAGCCATGTGCTATTACTATCCATACATACGCTATAACTAATCATTACACACGCAGCAGCTATCCACACACAAGCTATAACTATCCGTACACACGCTGAAGATATACACGCAATAGCCATAATATGCTACACATGCTAGTGTCTTACACACGCTATAGCTAGCCATACACACGCAACAGCGCCATCCCTATCATCGCAAATGTCATAGCAATACAGATGCACATACGCTATATGTGCACACTGCACACACACCCAACGTTTTCACCCAACGATATCTGAATTGGATTACCGCTGGTGGGGTCCAACTCAGATCGAAGGAGCACCGAACTGAATGAAGAAATGCAGCTTCCCACTACCTCCGCCGCTGCTGCCTGATACCACCGCTCTGGTTCTGCTGCAGCTCAGTTTGGCCGCTGGAATCAGCCACCGCTGCTGATTATACAAGACCGGCCTGGTGGCCTTTCACATGTTAACTGATGACTGCTATGAGACGACACAGGCTATTATATAGCCCAAAGCAAAAATCCATCCGCGAGCAAACAAGAAGCGAGCTTGTGATTGGTTGAATGTGCACGACTTTTAACACAACTTTTAACTAGTTTAGTATCGAAAACATATTTAAATTATTATATGACAATCTTGCGCAATATTTCCCCTATCAATCAAGCCATTGGTGTTTAGAATCTGTTCAGTGGTAATGATAAAAGAAGCATTTTAAAACGGTGTTGAAACACCTGTTGCAGCTACCGAAAGCGAGCTCGTTATTGGTTGAAAGCTGTGAGACTGTTTACAAAGTCAGATCGGTTGTATCCGTTAGTGTCGACTGTGCTTGTGAAGAGAGGTGGTGATTGGTTGCTCGGTATGATTTAGACAATCGATGTGATTTATCAATTTTTCAATAGTGTATCTCGAGAAATAGGTTATTTTTGTTACATAAATTCAACCGTAAAAGAATTTCTGATCGGTTGATGCCAAAACCTCGAAATTCTGAAAAGAAATGACTGATGTATAAGCGCTCAAAACCTGACCACTTTTCCATGGTTTTCCCCGGTTGAATTACTAGATTTTCAAATTCAGGTGCCTAACTTCGATATAGACGTTAGTCCAACGTCAAAATTCTGGGAAGAAATTAAATCAAATTGCCGTGTGACCTCATTTTCAATTGGACTCACAAAATTCAAATTTGAGTTATGAACACTCTCAAACTGCTGAGCAAGTCTTTGAGCCTTTTGTTCATTGGATACAAGAACACGTTCACCATCTTTTAAAACTGGAATAGGCTTTGAAGGTTTCTAAAGAATCTTCGACAGCTTCCAAAAAGGTTTTGAATATGGTTTCAATTTTTCAACTTTAGTCTCAAAATTTTGATTTCTCAGAAGAGTAAATCTATGTTTAGTCTTTTTCTGTAAATCTCTATAAATATTTTTAAAAACAGGGTCACGAGAACGTTGATATTGACGTCTGCGGACATTTTTCAAACGAATTAGAAGTTGAAGATTTTCGTCAATTATTGGTGAATCAAATTTCACTTCGTTTGCAAATCAAGCTCATTATTGAAATTTCTCTCAATATGAGTTTTGTATCTTTTCCAATTAGCCTTGTTATAATTAAAAACAGAGCTCATAGGGTTTAAAACTGATTCATGTGATAAAGAAAAAGTTGTTGGAAGATGGTCAGAATCAAAGTCAGCATGTGTGATCAAATCACTACATACATGACTTTGATCTGTTAGCACCAAATCAATTGTTGAAGGGTTTCTTACAGAAGAAAAGCATGTAGGACTATTCGGAGAATTTCTTCTTCCCTTCTTCGATAGATACTGAATGCAATTGCTTGACATCCAGTATCTTTACATCTTGAATCAGGGGGTTCTTGAAGCAGCCAACCCCGTGACGCAAAATGTCATCGACCGTGAGGCTTCCTTCGGTAACCACACCGTCGATCTCCACGTCCTTGGCAGGGATGTACACGCGGTACTCTCTCGTGAAGAGCTCGTAGCTAGCAATTGCGTTTGCTTGCTTCAATCTACTCACAACAACTCGCAGTTTGTTCGGTCTAACCTTTGTAATTTCGGTTACGTCCGAAAACTGTTTTGCCAGGTCCTTGCCGATTTGAATAATATTTAGAGGCTTCTTTATGGGCCTGAAGTAAACTACGAACGGACCTTTCGAAGCATCTGGGTAAGCTTTCACCCGTGTTGCCGGTACCCTTGGTACGGGGCTAATAGCGGGGAAGTTAGAGGGGATTGATGGGGGAGATCTCAATCTCTTCCCCATTTGTTTCCACATCCAGGAATAGTTGCACCTGCATGTCGTCCATTTTGCGGGAGCGTTACGCTCTACCGCACACAAACGATAAATATTCGAATGTGGGGGGGGGGGGGTGGTCAAGTAGTTGCTATTAAATTTTAAAAACAATTTTTCAAACTACAATGGATTAAAATAAAAAAAAGGCAGTAATACTAATACTAATAACAATAGTAATAATAATAATAATAATAATAATAATTATAGTAATAATAATAATAATAATAATAATTATAGTAATAATAATAAATAATAACAATAATAATAATAATAATAAAAATAATAATAATAATAATAATAATAATAATAATAATAATAATAATAATAATAATAATAATAATAATAATAATAATAATAATAATAATAATAATAATA
>NC_073694.1:91476672-91486212 GCF_029784165.1 Wyeomyia smithii
ACGACCTCACGGCTGATAGTAGGATTAATCGAGCGTCTCCGCAGAACAAACAATGACGATCCAGCTTCGTGTTGTGACACAGTGGCCGTATCCTACACGCGACCATGTAGATGCCACTTGTAGTTGACTTCCACTCGCTCGATCGTATGGTGGTCCGTGCTGCTAGCGGGGTAACAGCGGTGAGGGAGAATTATTCTTGCTGATATATCAGCTGCGTATCAGACCACTGGCGGGGTAGCCTGCCCCTACCAGTGTGCAGAAGATGTTTCTGCCGATAAACTGCCGGCTATTGTTATCGCGCAGCACAAGAACTAATCGACAAAAAAAAACACCCGTACGATAACTCGTGTATTGTTATTTTGCGAATCAAACGGAGATGAACAATTTGCGTTTAATCGAGACGAAAGCAAAACAACGAATGAGATGCTGCAATCTATACATATAAAAATGCAGTCCGGTCTGTCTGTCTGATCCATATAGGCACGAAAACTACCGAACCGATCGACGTGAAAATTTGTATGTAACCCCTGATTTGGTGCCGATAAAGGTTCCTATGATAGTTTGAGACCCCTCCCTCTTCTGGAAGGGAGCGGACCCATACAAATGAAACATAAATTTCTGCACAACTCAAGAACAAACTTAGCAAATGAAAACCGAATTTGGCATGCGGATATTTTTAGAGGTAACATATATGTCCATAATAGTTGAACGCCCCTTCCTCTTCTGGAAAGGAGGGGTTCCATACAAATGAAACACAAATTTCTGCAAATATCGAGAACTAATCAACTAAATGGAACCAAATTTGGGAGGTAAATGTTTTTAGTGGTAAAAAATATGCCCATAATATTTTGACACCCCTCCTTCTTTTGGAAGGTGCCATACAAATGAAACACAAATTTCTGCACATCTCGAAAACTAACTGAGTAAAGGGAACCAAATTTAGCATGTGAATGTTTTGCGGGGTAACAAATATGTTCCATAATTGACCTCAGGCAACATTTTGGATTGTAAGATGGCAACTTCCGGTTTATAGACAATAGCCTAAAATAACCAAATACCTTCCAATATGAGTATCTTTGGAACCAGAATGATGCAATAAGCCAACAATTGACCTCAGGCACTATTTTGAATTGCTAAATGATAACTTCTAGGAAACAGTCGAAAATATATAATACTCAATATGGATATTTCCGTAATCGAGATGATGCATAGAAACCAAACATTGACCCTGGACACCATTTTGAATTTAAAGACGACCACTTTTAGTTTTTGGAAAACAACCAAAATAACTAAATCTCTCCCAATATGGGTATTTCCGGTGTCAGATTGTTGCCAGAAAATCTGCTGAAAATGATCGAATACCACCCAATATGAATATATTCAGAATTAAAGCGATGTACAGAAGCCAATAGTCGAGGATGTTGTCATTTCGATAAAACCAATCATTTCAAACGATTTGTTATTTGACTTTGATCATATCCTATGGCCGATTTGTCGTGCATTTGCAGACTTTAAACACATCGCAAGGAATCAATGAATTTGGAACGTTCAAATAGTACAAAACCACATTTAAATTATGTTAAGACCATATATATCAATCAAAGCAGGTATAGTTTTAAATAGCCTTTGAATTTCTTTTCCTTCCATATCTGTTGAACCACACATCAAATTGTTGTGAAGTTTGTTGTGTGTAAGTTTGAGAGATGACTCGTTCGTATGACATGTAATCTTTAAAAAAATAGACTTTCGTTGTTTTATTAACAATTTAATACATAACGGTGGCTTATGTTCAATTATAATCAAATGGAATGGGAACGTAGAGGGCAGCCAAAATTCGAAACCACGTGTTCAATCATAATTTATCAGTTAACCCTTAACTAGCCCGCTCATCTGATAATAATATTGATCGAATCGGTTGTGTAGTTTCTGGGATAATGAAGTTTCGTGGTTTTCACATTTTGGTACTTTACAGACGAAGTTACAGTTCGATTACAGTAAAATTCAATGAGGTGTTACGAGGCAGCTAGACTTATTAGTTGACACTTATTTTGTGAAAATCGGGTCAGCCATCTCTGAGAAAAGTTAATGAGTTCAAGTAGTCTTCGGAATATGTTCCTATTCATAGCTGGATTTCACATTTTCAAACATAACAGCCAAAGTAATAGTCTGATTGCAAAACAAATCAATGGGGTCTTATGAGGCAACTAGACCTTCCATTTGACACTGATTTTATGAAAATCGGTTCAGCCATCTCTGAGAAGCATGAGTGAGATTAATTAGTCTTCAAAACACGTTTCTTTTCATAAATTTTGAACCACAAGTTCAATCTTTATGAAATTCAAAAGTTTAAGGTATATCAGGTAGCCCGTTCATTTGAAATTAATTTTGTTTAAATCAGTTGTGTAGTTTTTGAGATGATGTTTCATGATTTTTACATTTTAATACATAACCTCTTAACTAAAAATCCGATTACAATGAAATTTTATAGAATCTTATGAGACAACGAGACCTTTCATTTGCAATTAATCTCATGAAAATCGATCCAGCCATCTCTGAGAAAAGTGTGTGAGAATAAAAATCTGCACATACACACACACACACACACACACACATACACATACACACACACATACAGAAAATGCTCGAGTCGAGTGATATGTGCCATTCGGCCCTTTGGAGCACTTTTATACTCTCGGTTTTGCAAGTGATTGCTATACCTTTCTAGGAGAAAGGCAAAAATACCACTGCTAATGAAAATTGTTCAGTTTCGGAAGAATAGACGTATTTGCGTGAAAATGACACATAATTGTAGCTGACCCATAACTGTGAAGGGACTGTAAATGTGTCCATATGAATGTAAAATATGACATTATTCAAGCAAAAATGTTTAAAAGCCGTATTTTCATTGTTTTTTTTCTAATTGAAGGGAGGGGGGAGTTTCGTGTCATTTCGTACTTTTCCTGGGAAGGGTCATTCATGTGTGATAAAACGTGACAAGCGAAAAAGGAGAGGAGTTATTTTGATCAAAATTTGCGGGATGTACTAAATTGACTTATACTGAGAAGAATTTTCATAATGAGTTAAATTTTACATAAATATAGACTCACTCTGTTGAGAAATCAACAATTTGAGACTAAACTTCACTAATTAAAATCATATTCAAAACCCTCTTGGAAGCCGTTGAAGACTTTTAGGTTCTTAAATTGAGGTTGGTTGGATACTACTTAGGTTATTACCAAATATTTCACAATGCAATTTCAAAAATCTCCAAATATTTCATTTTTTGCCTTTCTCCTAGAAAGGTATAGCAATCACTTGCAAAACCGAAAGTATAAAAGTGCTCCGAAGGGCCGAATGGCATATATCACTCGACTCAGCTCGACCAGCTGAGCATTTTCTGTATGTGTGTGTGTAAGTGCAGATTTTTATTCTCACACTTTTTTCAGAGATGGCTGGACCGATTTTCATGAAATTAATTGCAAATGAAAGGTCTTGTTGTCCTATAAGACCCTATTGAATTTTATTGTAATCGGATTTTTAGTTAAGAGGCTATGTATCAAAATGTAAAAATCACGAAACATCATTATCTCGAAAACTACACAGCCGATTTGAACAAAATAAACGGGCTACCTTGAAAACCCTTAATTTTTGAATTTTATAAAGATTGAACTTGTGGTTCAAAAGTTATGGAAAGAAACGTGTTCTGAGGACTGTTTAATCTCACTCATGTTTCTCAAAGATGGCTGAACCGATTTTCATAAAATTGGTGTCAAATGGAAGGTCTAGTTGCCCCATAAGACCCTATTGATTTGTTTTGCAATCGTACTATTACTTTGCCTGTTATATCTAAAAATGTGAAATCCAGCTATGAAAAGAAACATATTCCGCAGACTACTTGCACTCACTCACTTTTCTCAGAGATGGCTGAACCGATTTTCACTAAATTAGTGTCAAATGAGAGGTCCAGCTGCCTCATAACACCCTATTGAATTTAACTGTAATCGGACTGTAACTTTGTCTGTAATGTGTCGAAATGTGAAAATCAGAAAACTTCATTATCCCAGAAACTACACAACCGATTTGATCAATATTATTATCAGATGAGCGGGCTAGTTAAGGGTTAACTGATGAATTTTGATTGAACACGTGGGTTCAAAGTTTGGCTGCCTTATACGTTCTCATTTCATTTGATTATAATTGAACTTAAGCAACCGTTATGTATTAAATTGTTAACAAAACAACGAATGTCTATTATCTCAAAGATTACATGACTTATTTGAACATTACTAGTGTCATACGAACGAGTCATCTTTCAAACTTACAAATAATAAACTTTATAACAGTTAGATATGTGGCTCAAAAGTTATGGAAAAAAAAGAAATTAAAAGACTATTTAAAACTATACCTGCTTTGATTGATATATCTGGCCTCAACATAATTTAAATGTGGTATCGTACTATTTGAACGTTCCAAATTCATTGATTCCTTGCGATGTGTTTAAAGTCTGCAAATGGACGACGAATCGGCCATAGGATATGATCAAAGTCAAATAACAAATCGTTTGAAATAATTGGTTTTATCGAAATGACAACTTCCTCGACTATTGGCTTCTGTACATTGCTTTAATTCTGAATAGATTCATATTTGGTGGTATTCGGTCATTTTCAGCAGATTTTCTGGCATCAATCTGATACCGGAAATACCCATATTGTTAGTAATTTTGGTTGTTTTCCAGAAACTGAAAGGTGTCGTCTTCAAATTCAAAATGGTGTCCAAGGTCAATGTTTGGTTTCTATGCGTCATCTCGTTGACGGAAATATCCATACTCTTTCACAAACCGGAAGTCGCCATCTTGGATTTCAAAATGGTATTTAGGATCATTTCTAGCCACTGAGCGTCATTCTGGGTGAAGAAACACCCATATTGGGTGTTATTCGATCATTTACGGCTGTTTTCCAGGAACCGGAAGTCGCCAACCTAGAATCCAAACTGGGGTCTGTGGTCGAGTTTAGCTGCTGTGTATGATTCTTGATCCGGAGATACTCATGTTAGACGGAAATCGGCCATTTTTGGCGGTTTTCCAGAAACCAGAAGTTGCCATCCTACAATTTATAGTGGCGCCTGAGGTCAATTTTTAGCTTCTTGCAACATTCTGGCTCCGGAGATACTCATATTGGGTGGTATTTGGTCCCTTTGGGCTGTTTTTCAGAAACCGAAAGTCGTCGTTTTGAACTTTAAAATTGCCTGTGAAATCCATTTCTGTCACCTGGTCGTAATTCTGGTTCCGAAAACAATCATATTGAATGGTATTTGGTCATTTCCGGCTGTTTGCCAGACACCGGAAGTCACCATCATAAAATTCAAGATTGTGTCCGTGATCAATTTTTAGCTTCTGTGCATCTTTCTGGTTCCGGAGATACTCATATATAATCGGAATCGTCCATTTCAGGCTGATTTCCAGAAACCGGAAGTTGCCATTTTACAATCCAAAATGTTGCCTGAGGTCGATTATGGAACATATTCGTTAGTTGGTTAGCTCTCGAAATGTGCAGAAATTTGTAGTTGTATTTGTATTTGTATTTGTATTTATTTATTCATATCATCTGACCTTTTTGGTCTTAATGAAGTGGGTTGGGTGGGGAAAAGCCCATTCGAGAAATTCCTTAAGAAAAGCTCAAATGCGCGTAAAAACCCCATCATCTTTTGATTGAACATTAACATTTTTGAAACTAAGTCTAACAACAAATAAATATACTATTGTAAAATATGACACATGAAATCACTTAACTAGCTAAGAAACAAATTTACCCTAAGGCTAACAAATTACAACATTCGCTTGAGTCTATTTTTAAAAGTAATACTAGAAACGTTGAAGTCAAATAAGTAAAATACGTTGTTGAAGACGTCACAAATCGCCCTGATGGGTTCGTTTTGGCCATATTCTGTACGATGAAATGGGAGACGCAGAAAGTTTCGCAATCTTAGGTTTCGATAGGGAACATTCACGTTGATTTGAGCCAAAATGTTTGGAGCGTCAATTTCGCCACTTAGTAGTTTTCCCACGAATACAGCCCTGGACACGTCTCTTTTTTTTGCTAGTGTGTCAATGTCAAGTAGACGGCATCGGTTAGCATATGGTGGTAATTGGGCAGGATCACGCCATGGAAGTGATCTTAGAGCGTAACGCAGAAACCTGACCTGTACTGATTCAATCCGGTTGGCCCAGATGTCAGTGTAAGGGCTCCATATGATAGCAGATGTTTCCAAAACAGAGCGAACTAGTGAGACGTATAGCGATAGCAGACAAAACGGATCAGTAAACTCTTTGGCGATTCTCATCATGAAGCCGAGATTTCTGTTTGCTTGTGCAATGATATGAGAATAGTGGTGCTTGAAGGACAGCTGGGAGTCAAGCAGTACACCTGAATCTTTCATTACCGATACTCTCTCGAGGGTTTCTCCACATATACTATAGTTCCAAGGTAGTGGTTTAATTTTTCGTGTGAAAGAAATTACGGAGCATTTAGAAACACTGATTGTCAGAAAATTACGGTTACACCAATCAACGAATGCATCAAGATATTTTTGCAATTCTTTGCAGTCAGCTATAGATCGAATGATGCGAAACAGTTTTAGATCATCAGCATAAATTAATTTACAGCCATGTGGAATGACGTAACAAACATCGTTGAAAAAAAGATTGAAAAGCAATGGTCCAAGGTTGCTCCCTTGAGGGACACCCGACAGGTTAACGAAGCTATCTGACTCGGTGTTGCCTAATTTAATGTACAGTGTGCGATCTACGAGGTACGATTTTAACCACTTAGTAAAATGGTGTGATGCACCAAGGCGTTCGATTTTAGCCAACAGAATGTTGTGATCAACACGGTCAAACGCTGCCTTTAGATCTGTATAGATGGTATCCACTTGCATCCCGTTCTCTATGTTTTTGATACAGTGTGACGTAAACTCCAGTAAGTTAGTCGTGGTCGATCTACCGGGGTAGAAGCCATGTTGGGCTGTTGAAATGTATGGCTTGAATTCACGGAATAAAACGTTGCCGACTAAAATCTCAAATAATTTTGATCCAGCGGATAGAGACGTTATTCCCCTGTAGTTCACCACATCGTGTTTGTTGCCTTTTTTGTAGACTGGAAACATAGCCGACTTTTTCCAGCAATTAGGAAATACCCCTTGTAAAAACGATTTATTGAAAATCATTCTTAACGGAACACTGAGCGCGATGGCACATCTTTTCAAAACAATGGCTGGAATACCGTCAGGCCCAGCTGAAGAAGAAGGTTTCAGTTTCTCTGTGGCTTTGAGAACATCTTCGTTAGTAAAACTCAAATTACTCAGATTTACTACGTTATGAGGAACGTCGCGAAGGGCGCTCTGTATTTGAGACGTATTTGCAGAATTCGAACTAAATACGCTCGAGAAATGTTTCTTAAATAAAGAGCCAATACCGTCAAGTGATTCCGCACTGTCATTTCCAAGAAACATGCTGTTGGGGAGTCCACTTTCTTTCCGCTTACTGTTAACAAATGACCAAAAACGTTTTGGATTTCGTTTGAGTTGTGATTGGGTGCGTAACACGTGTTGAGAGTAAAGAAAACGGTTGTAAATTTTCTACTGTTTGCTAGCAGTAGTGAAGGATAGCTTAGTCATAGCGTTTCGTCGTCTAACGTAGTTGCGAAGTGCACCTGCTCTTTGTCGTCTTAACTCTCGAAGTCGTCGATTGGACCATACAGGTTTCGGCCGTGTGCGAAACAACGGAACAAAGTTGCTAAATTGCAGTTTCAGTGTGTGTGAGAATATTTCTACTACACTATCAATATCAGTTCCGCGACTCAGCAAATTTTCCCAATTAATTGCGAGTAGAGCCCGCTGGAGACCTTCGAAATCAGTTTTACTGAAGTTAAGTTGCGCAGTTTCAGACAATTCTTTAAAACGAACTAGCTGAGGGCAAGCCAATGATACAGACAGTGGTGGATGATGGGGGTCGATACCAACTAACGAATCGCATGCTTCGATGATGGTACAGTTTGGTGCGGATTCGTCATTGACGAATACGAGGTCAAGAGTCCGATTTCGACTGTTCTTCACTGTGCTTAATTGAGTCATGTTATGTTAAGACATTCCATCCAACAACGCAATACTTGAACTACTGAAACTCGAATCCGAAGGATCAGCAAAAACGCTACCAGAGCGGCTGGCTTTCCAAGCAAGGCCAGGCTGATTGTAATCCCCGAAAAGCAGGTGAGCAGTGTTCGATTGAAGAGAGTTCGTAATAGCAAGCACCGAATCGATATGATTCTGAATGACAGAAATGTTATCGGCGGTATCAGGCGGGATATATACAACACCTACACAAATGTTAGTGTCATGTATGCGAACGTCTACCCATAACTGTTCTATATCAAATCTAATACTAGGTCTTTGTTTAGACTGTAACCTATTAGATACTGCAACGAGGACACCGCCGCCGCGGGATTTACCTGTACGTGCTACGTCACGGTCATTGCGGTAAACTGTGTACATTGGTCCAAACAGCTGAGGGGAGCAAATTTGATCGTTCAGCCAGGTTTCGGTGAAAACTATAACGTCATAATCAGCATCCAAAGTGGCAACAAACAGCTCGTCGATTTTCGTGCGTAGCCCTCTCACATTCTGGTAGAAGAAATTGAGGTTGTCGCATAAATCAGCATCCAGCGGCGCGCCATCGACACAAACATCAATTGTAGAATTCGACTGAAAATTGGGTTGAATTTCAACGACGGCAGAGTCCGAACACCTAGCTTCATGTGAACATATACATTCTTGTTGTTTACCTGTGACAAGTACATGCTCACGCTCACCGTCAGAATCAAAAACCCTTCTTAAACTGTCGACTTCACGTTGGTTGTTCATTAAATCATCAGTGTCAGCAGCTTGAACAGCGCTTCCAGTCCTTTGTTTATCGCTCCTTTCAAGTTCATCAATGTAGCATTTTTGAGCGGCAGCTGTTAGCTCGGGTTGGCTAGAAAAAACGCACATTCCCTGAGAAGAAAATATTATACATATACTTAACCGGAGAGGGGGCCCGTTGGCCCCCTTGGTCTCCCGTAGGATGCATCACAGTTATTGGCAAACAGGTGTTATAGTCAGAGGCGTTGCAGGCGCCAGGTCTCGGCCGTTTTTTGGTCCATTTTCAATAAACTCTCTAAACAATATTCCGGCGGGCCAAGTGCTTGGTGAAAGGGCAGTTGTCTTGTGTTTTGGATCAATGCCTATTTTAAATGAAACAAAACGGAGTGTTTTTGTATCCACATCCTTCTTAACCAATTTCACCACATCAGCTGGCTCATCGCATTGCAGACACTCTTTGACCATTTCATGAATATGTTCAGACGAAACATCTGGGTGAATTCTGGATATATAAATCCAAAATTTTTTCTCAGCGGCAGGAACAGTAGCTATTGATGTTAGCAGGCTGGAGTTCGTTCCAACAATAGCGTCCCGGTTAGTAGCATATTGCTCTTCACGGCGTCTTTTAGT
>NC_073694.1:91494212-91499212 GCF_029784165.1 Wyeomyia smithii
TGTAACTGGATAGCGCCCTGTTGTGTGAGTACGCTACCCGAGGCATATACTATCATCCAACCTCTTCCTACAAGGTTTGGTAGGCTAGTGTGATTACCACGTTGGCATCTTATTGCTGCTCTCGTCAGTGTGCGAGCCAGCAGCCGGTCTGTGGTGTATGTCTCGGGTGCGGTGGATGATTATGTCACGTAGCCGGCACGTAGTGTATCATCCCGTATACAGTGCTTGGCATGATCGATCGTCATCATTGCGTGTAGCAATCGATAGCAATCGATAGCAATCGAGAACAAAAGACATCTTTCGTCAGTAATAGAAAACAAAAGACATCTTTCGTCAGTAATAGAAAACAAAAGACATCTTTCGTCAGTAATAGAAAACAAAAGACATCTTTCGTCAGTAATAGAGAATAAAAGACACCTTTTGTTACTGATAAACAACAAAAGACATTGTTCAGCTGCTGGATAGATCGGCTGAGTATAAATGCGAGCTCATGGCAAGAACCGTTTCAGTACAATTTTTATACTTGTGATACGATTACGTTTTTTGCTTTTGCTTTTGATTCGATTGGATATACAAACTGTTCGATATGAGTAACGCGGCAGTGAAACGTGGTGAACGGGAGCAGGCGATCAAGTTGGCGATTATTGCCATTAAGTTTGGCAAGTCGTTACGGGCAGCTGCTGGAGAGTATGGTATACCCCGTACCACCTTGCTTCGCCACAAGCGGTTAAACGCTGGCCTGATGGTGCAAGCGGACCCGCTACATCCTACGATATCGATGGAGGATGTGCAAATTTGTAAGCGCGGAAGACCACCGTTGTTCCCCAAGGAACCAGAACGGGCATTCGAAAAGTATTGCTTGCTATGCTCGGACAAGTTCTTCGGTCTAACATCCAGAGACATTCGTGTGCTTGCACCACAATTCGCGAACCAGCTGGGGATTCCGGTTCCCGACAATTGGATCGCGAACGCAAAGGCAGGCCCTGTTTGGTTTCGGAACTTTCTGCGCCGAAGGCCGAACCTGTCGATGCGTTCACCCGAGGCGACCAGCATAGCCAGAGTCTCTGCTTTTAATCCCACAAATGTGGGCAAGTTTTTCGATCTTCTACGCACAGTAGCCGAGAATATAACGTTCGAACCAAATTCCATCTGGAATCTGGACGAGACTGGAGTGACAACAGTTCAGAAACCTCAACGAGTTGCTAGTCGCCGTGGAGTCAAACGTGTTGGTCGAGTAACTTCGGCCGATCGGGGCCCGTTGGTTACGATGGTACTTGCGGTTTCCGCCACTGGCAATAAAATGCCACCATTTTTCGTTTTTCCTCGAAAACGTTTCCATCCACACTTTCTGGATGGTGGTCCAACGGGATGCGCTGGAGCGGTGAGTAATACAGGGTGGATGAATGCAGATATTTATCTGGATGTTCTCCGACACTTTAAAGCATTTACGCGAGTGTCCAAAGAAAACCCGCTTTTGTTGATTGTGGACAACCACGGTTCACACAGAAGTCTACCTGCAATCGAGTTTTGCAGGGATAATGGCATTCACCTACTTACAATACCACCCCATTGCTCTCACCGCTTACAACCCTTGGACGTGAGTGTGTTTTCGCCGTTCAAACACGCAATGAATGTGCTGTGCGACGAATGGACATACAGGCATCCCGGAAAGCCGATGTCTATTTTTGACCTTCCGGCTATCATCGACAGCGCTCTCGAACGGAGTGCCACGGAGCGAAACATCAAGGCCGGGTTCCGGGCATCAGGTATTTGGCCCTTCAACCCGGATGTATTCACTGCATTGGATTATGCTCCATCATCAGTGACAGGACCTTCCTTGGTTGACGAAATAATACCAGGATCACTGCTGGACACTCTTTGCAGAATCAGACCAATCCCGCGGGCACCACCGCGTGCTACAGGCAGACGAGGACGAAAACCTGGACGAGCTGCTATACTGACGGACCCCGCTGAAATCGCTCTGATGGTATGTTTTTATTTCTCACGAAGCTCTGTTTGACACTAAATGATTCATTCTCTTCAAAGGAACAAAACATACAAGCGAAGGGAGTAGCCCGACCCACTCAACGGCGAGTAGGCCGACCACGTAAAGCAACTGTGCAGTTTCATAGCCTCGTTAGTGCACCACCAAGACCAACGATAGTGGTGATAAAGAGACCACCTGGAAGACCCCGCAAATCACAGGCTGCAGCGGATAAGAGGCCCGTTGGCCGACCCCGCAAACCTCCAGTCGTTATACTAAAAAGGCCTGTTGGCCGACCTCCAAAGTCACTAGCCATTGCTAAGAGGCCCGTTGGCCGACCACCAAAGTATCCAACCATTGCTAAGAGGCCCGTTGGCCGACCACCAAAGTATCCAACCATTGCTAAGAGGCCCGTTGGGCGACCTGCTCAAAGTAAAGGCACTGCCAAGAGGCCCGTTGGCCGCCCACGCAAGATTAAGAGGCCTGTTGGTAGGCCACCGAAACAACCAGCAACCAAAATAAGACATGAATCTGAATAAATAAAATTAATCTCATGTCAAATTATTTTAGTTTTTCTTAATCAGAACAGGTCCGCATTAGATCACTTTCCCCTGATGTTGAAACTACTAAGTTATGAACATCGGTCATCCCAATTGTCGCTTTTGAAACATTAACACACAGTTTCCATAACGGCTGCCAGTTGTTCTCTCCTGCTCTGTATGTATCAACATGTTCTATGCGCTTTGAAGCGCTACGTGGGTTGTAATTGAAGCTGTTTGTTATAAGGGGAGAGTATCCTAATTCGGACCCCCAGAAAATCTTCTAGCTATGCATGCCAAGCTAACCTACCAAACCTTGTAGGAAGAGGTGCACTGTATACGGGATGATACACTACGTGCCGGCTACGTGACATAATCATCCACCGCACCCGAGACATACACCACAGACCGGGTGTTTGGATTCTCAGCTACACGCGATGATGACGATCGATCATGCCAAGCACTGTATACGGGATGATACACTACGTGCCGGCTACGTGACATAATCATCCACCGCACCCGAGACATACACCACAGACCGGGTGTTTGGATTCTCAGCTACACGCGATGATGACGATCGATCATGCCAAGCACTGTATACGGGATGATACACTACGTGCCGGCTTCGTGACATAATCATTCACCGCACCCGAGACATACACCACAGTCCGGGTGTTTGGATTCTCAGCTACACGCGATGATGACGATCGATCATGCCAAGCACTGTATACGGGATGATACACTACGTGCCGGCTTCGTGACATAATCATTCACCGCACCCGAGACATACACCACAGTCCGGGTGTTTGGATTCTCAGCTACACGCGATGATGACGATCGATCATGCCAAGCACTGTATACGGGATGATACACTACGTGCCGGCTTCGTGACATAATCATTCACCGCACCCGAGACATACACCACAGTCCGGGTGTTTGGATTCTCAGCTACACGCGATGATGACGATCGATCATGCCAAGCACTGTATACGGGATGATACACTACGTGCCGGCTACGTGACATAATCATCCACCGCACCCGAGACATACACCACAGACCGGGTGTTTGGATTCTCAGCTACACGCGATGATGACGATCGATCATGCCAAGCACTGTATACGGGATGATACACTACGTGCCGGCTTCGTGACATAATCATTCACCGCACCCGAGACATACACCACCGACCGGCTGCTGGCTCGCACACTGATGCATGGTAGGGTGACGGTCGACCATGCAATGCCGTGCTAGCCGGTCCGTACACTACGGTTCGGTCTGTGGGCGCAGTATGAGGGGGCAAAGCGTGTGTCGAATTCTGTTATTATTATACATTTTCGTATCTATAGGAGGGTGTCTGAGTCTGAGGTTGGTACGGAAAAGTACTTCTCACTGACACGGTGTGTGCATACACAGGTAGGGTGGCATGCGGCCTGCTGCATCTACCTCTGTTGGGCGTACACAGAGCGACGACGGTGCTAGGTGTGATGTGTGTGGTGGCTGTGGCTGTGGCTGGCTGGCTGGCGGGTAGTCAATCAACCAGTTCGCTCGCTTACACTCCGCTTACCCGCTCTGCCGCTGGTAGTGGCTGGCTGGTTGGCTGGCTGTGACTGGCTGGTGGGGAGGAGACAGACAGGCGTGCGCGTGTTGTCTGTGAGTGGCAGCCGCAGTTCACCGCCCGGTGTGGTGGTGTGTTGTGGTGTCACAAGTGCTGCGCGCGAAGAGGGAGAAGCATGAATGTTATACGGCTACCACGTTACGGGTGTAGCGGCAGTAGCATGTATTATGACCCGAGAATGCCGACTCACAAAGGTGTGCGGTAAGCGCGCAAAGTGGGAATCTGTTGACGAGTGCTATGCTTCCGATATACGGGAACGGATAGACTGCGTTTGGTCTTCGCTGATGTCCGCATTCCACGTATATCGCACAATGCGAAAGAGGTTGAGCGATACGATGTTGTCTGTGAGTGGCAGCCGCAGTTCACCGCCCGGTGTGGTGGTGTGTTGTGGTGTCACAAGTGCTGCGCGCGAAGAGGGAGAAGCATGAATGTTATACGGCTACCACGTTACGGGTGTAGCGGCAGTAGCATGTATTATGACCCGAGAATGCCGACTCACAAAGGTGTGCGGTAAGCGCGCAAAGTGGGAATCTGTTGACGAGTGCTATGCTTCCGATATACGGGAACGGATAGACTGCGTTTGGTCTTCGCTGATGTCCGCATTCCACGTATATCGCACAATGCGAAAGAGGTTGAGCGATACGATGTTGTCTGTGAGTGGCAGCCGCAGTTCACCGCCCGGTGTGGTGGTGTGTTGTGGTCTCACAAGTGCTGCGCGCGAAGAGGGAGAAGCATGAATGTTATACGGCTACCACGTTACGGGTGTAGCGGCAGTAGCATGTATTATGACCCGAGAATGCCGACTCACAAAGGTGTGCGGTAAGCGCGCAAAGTGGGAATCTGTTGACGAGTGCTATGCTT
>NC_073694.1:91509212-91511712 GCF_029784165.1 Wyeomyia smithii
AAACACGCAATGAATGTGCTGTGCGACGAATGGACATACAGGCATCCCGGAAAGCCGATGTCTATTTTTGACCTTCCGGCTATCATCGACAGCGCTCTCGAACGGAGTGCCACGGAGCGAAACATCAAGGCCGGGTTCCGGGCATCAGGTATTTGGCCCTTCAACCCGGATGTATTCACTGCATTGGATTATGCTCCATCATCAGTGACAGGACCTTCCTTGGTTGACGAAATAATACCAGGATCACTGCTGGACACTCTTTGCAGAATCAGACCAATCCCGCGGGCACCACCGCGTGCTACAGGCAGACGAGGACGAAAACCTGGACGAGCTGCTATACTGACGGACCCCGCTGAAATCGCTCTGATGGTATGTTTTTATTTCTCACGAAGCTCTGTTTGACACTAAATGATTCATTCTCTTCAAAGGAACAAAACATACAAGCGAAGGGAGTAGCCCGACCCACTCAACGGCGAGTAGGCCGACCACGTAAAGCAACTGTGCAGTTTCATAGCCTCGTTAGTGCACCACCAAGACCAACGATAGTGGTGATAAAGAGACCACCTGGAAGACCCCGCAAATCACAGGCTGCAGCGGATAAGAGGCCCGTTGGCCGACCCCGCAAGCCTCCAGTCGTTATACTAAAAAGGCCTGTTGGCCGACCTCCAAAGTCACTAGCCATTGCTAAGAGGCCCGTTGGCCGACCACCAAAGTATCCAACCATTGCTAAGAGGCCCGTTGGCCGACCACCAAAGTATCCAACCATTGCTAAGAGGCCCGTTGGGCGACCTGCTCAAAGTAAAGGCACTGCCAAGAGGCCCGTTGGCCGCCCACGCAAGATTAAGAGGCCTGTTGGTAGGCCACCGAAACAACCAGCAACCAAAATAAGACATGAATCTGAATAAATAAAATTAATCTCATGTCAAATTATTTTAGTTTTTCTTAATCAGAACAGGTCCGCATTAGATCACTTTCCCCTGATGTTGAAACTACTAAGTTATGAACATCGGTCATCCCAATTGTCGCTTTTGAAACATTAACACACAGTTTCCATAACGGCTGCCAGTTGTTCTCTCCTGCTCTGTATGTATCAACATGTTCTATGCGCTTTGAAGCGCTACGTGGGTTGTAATTGAAGCTGTTTGTTATAAGGGGAGAGTATCCTAATTCGGACCCCCAGAAAATCTTCTAGCTATGCATGCCAAGCTAACCTACCAAACCTTGTAGGAAGAGGTGCACTGTATACGGGATGATACACTACGTGCCGGCTACGTGACATAATCATCCACCGCACCCGAGACATACACCACAGACCGGGTGTTTGGATTCTCAGCTACACGCGATGATGACGATCGATCATGCCAAGCACTGTATACGGGATGATACACTACGTGCCGGCTACGTGACATAATCATCCACCGCACCCGAGACATACACCACAGACCGGGTGTTTGGATTCTCAGCTACACGCGATGATGACGATCGATCATGCCAAGCACTGTATACGGGATGATACACTACGTGCCGGCTTCGTGACATAATCATTCACCGCACCCGAGACATACACCACAGTCCGGGTGTTTGGATTCTCAGCTACACGCGATGATGACGATCGATCATGCCAAGCACTGTATACGGGATGATACACTACGTGCCGGCTTCGTGACATAATCATTCACCGCACCCGAGACATACACCACAGTCCGGGTGTTTGGATTCTCAGCTACACGCGATGATGACGATCGATCATGCCAAGCACTGTATACGGGATGATACACTACGTGCCGGCTTCGTGACATAATCATTCACCGCACCCGAGACATACACCACAGTCCGGGTGTTTGGATTCTCAGCTACACGCGATGATGACGATCGATCATGCCAAGCACTGTATACGGGATGATACACTACGTGCCGGCTACGTGACATAATCATCCACCGCACCCGAGACATACACCACAGACCGGGTGTTTGGATTCTCAGCTACACGCGATGATGACGATCGATCATGCCAAGCACTGTATACGGGATGATACACTACGTGCCGGCTTCGTGACATAATCATTCACCGCACCCGAGACATACACCACCGACCGGCTGCTGGCTCGCACACTGATGCATGGTAGGGTGACGGTCGACCATGCAATGCCGTGCTAGCCGGTCCGTACACTACGGTTCGGTCTGTGGGCGCAGTATGAGGGGGCAAAGCGTGTGTCGAATTCTGTTATTATTATACATTTTCGTATCTATAGGAGGGTGTCTGAGTCTGAGGTTGGTACGGAAAAGTACTTCTCACTGACACGGTGTGTGCATACACAGGTAGGGTGGCATGCGGCCTGCTGCATCTACCTCTGTTGGGCGTACACAGAGCGACGACGGTGCTAGGTGTGATGTGTGTGGTGGCTGTGGCTGTGGCTGGCTGGCTGGCGGGTAGTCAATCAACCAGTTCGCTCGCTTACACTCCGCTTACCCGCTCTGCCGCTGGTAGTGGCTGGCTGGT